>NW_007730143.1:189622-203005 GCF_000696425.1 Galeopterus variegatus
CACCAAGTAAAGGGGGTTCTACAGTTTCGTTCCCATATACTTAATTTGTCCCAATCATATAATTTCTCATTAATGCCAACCATTCTCTTGCCATTAATATAACCTCCAGTAAATGATGTTTGCCAACTTACATTAGGCTGCAGCTCATATTTAGTCATGAGCGGTGCTTTTGGAACATATGTTGGTGTGGTCAATTTATCACAAGGGGATAATTTTTAATTATCCAATTTACTCGGATCCTTCTGTGGGAATGTTTAGTTCAATGACTGCATAATTATTTGTGTTATTTTTATAATCTTTTAGGAATTTAGAGAACTGCCACGCTAACCAAAATATCTAAAGAGAAGGCAAAAGCCACAAAGCCGAGGCAGGCAGTCCTTCTGGTTGCAGCAAGTGCTAGTAGCTGTGGCCTTGCCAGCAGCTCTCCCTCCAGCGGCTCTGCCAGCTCAGAGAGGGCAGCCCAAGCTGACTCCTTTAGGACTCTGCCATGGCGTGGACCATGCCACTCCATGACCTCACTCATAACTGGGAGCTAAAAGAGAAAGAAGGAAGGAAAGAAAGGCCACATTGATGTGTTGGACTGGCAGAGAGCGAACATACCTAGGGTTGCTGGGGGAGGGAGCATGGGGGAGAAGGAGGGAGACTGGGGAGTAATTGGGTGGGGAACACGGAATAATTGGGATTTGTGGTAATGGTCATGCTGATAGTATTGATCTGGTTATCACATCTTGGGCACAGGTGGTGATGGTCAGCTTTGTACTCCATGAATATGAATAATCAATAAAAGAAAAGAAAAGAATTAGTTTCTATTACAATAGATAAGGCTCCAGTTATTTTAGATCAAAACTCCAGATTTACTGGAATTTTAATCAAAAGACTCATGTTTTCCTCATTACTTCATTTCAACGTGTAATACATAATGGAAAACATTTGTGCTATATAATTAAAAATACTTTTTCAAAATATTCTGAAACAGTCTCTATGAAGAGTGTTATTCACACAGTTAAAATTGTTCAGTATATATATGAAAATGCTATAAACCATTATCAATTTATGGAACTATTAAAAGAAATAGAAGACAATAACTTTAATATTCTTGTGTTATTTGCCAATGTTCACTGGTTGAGTTGTGGAAGAGTTTTACAGATATTTATTGCATTATTTACTTTAATTCAAGAATGTCTTGAAACAGTAAGGAATGCCCATCAAATATCCAATAATCAAAGGCATAAAACTAGTTTGATTTATGTTTCCTCACTGTTAATCACACTGAATATGATGGAGTAAATGTTCAAGCCCCAAGCAAAGAAAATGCTTATTGTAACCTATCTAAACAGGTATGTGAATCTATGTTGACATCAAAATTTTTTATACTACAAATCAGTAATAATGATTTTTACATATTTTTCTAACATGAATCAACATACAGAAGATTTTAATTGTAATTGAAAATATTATGTAAATTGTTACAAACACTATAGGAATATTTGAATAATGCTTTCTTGATATTAATACGTTTAAAGTTGCTTTTCAACTTTCATAATACCCCTTTGAAACTGATGTTAATAATACTGAGTTGGCACAAGTTAATAAATTTACTTAACTTTGAATATATGTAGTTTTGAAAATTATATGCTTTTCCTTCAAAATTCAAGCCAAGTCTTCTAAGCCAGATAAACTGGTTTTGCCAATGTGGATGCAAATATTAAAGGAGAATGATTTTTTGACACTTGATTCAGGTGTAGGAAATTTTAAGATTGATTGGAACAACCTGGGTATTTGAGTCTGTGAGTCTACTTTTTCAACAGCAAGTTTTATGAAATCTAAGTACAGATTAAAATTTAGTGCCTGCATTGAGATGTGCAATAAGTGTTAAATATACATCAGATGTTGAAGGCTAAATATGAAAAAGTTTTTCATTAGTGATTTTATACTAATTACTCCTTGACATGATGTTTTAGATATACTGTGTTAAATAAAATATGTGACAAATTAATTTCACCTGTTCTTTTACTTTGTAACGTGGGCTACCAGAAAATTTTAAAATAAGAATTACATATGTGGATGGCATTATACTTTTATTGGATAGTACTGGTATAGAAGACTTGAACAGCAAGAATGATCGACTTGACCTTATTAACATGTATAGAACACTGCACTCTTCAGCTGCAGGATACACCCATTTTCATGTGCACATGAAACATTTATGAATTTTTATCATACACTGGGCCCTAAAGCTAGTTTCAATTATTTTCAGAGAATTAAAATTACCCAAAGTGTATTTTAAAGCATATTAGGACATTTGTTCATTTATAATAATGGGAAAAAACCAAAGCAATAAAAATGCCCAGTGCCAATATAATATTCAAACAAAAATATGCCAGCTAGCTGTATCTAATACAATAATTAAAGTGGAAAGTATAACGAATACAAAACTACATTATGAGAAATAAATATTGCATAAAAACATGGCATTCAAAACAATAGGTGAAATAGACCTACACATGTGTAAACAATATGTATTTTTTTAAAAGTATCATATAAAGGACCTTAAGAGGTATTTTAGATATTATTTTCAGTAAAGTTGTTAAAAACTATTTTATTAAAGTGTCCTTTATTAGCTTGAAAAATGGGATCTTATTCCAATAGCATCCTCGAATAAAAAAAAAAAAAAAAAAAAAAATGGAAAGGCATTATAATTTGATGAGTAGCAATGTAACTTGAACTTCCCAACTAGATTTCTTTTTAAGGAACAACATAATTTCTAATTCACAATGGTGGGACTTCTGCAATGCTCATTTAGTATTTACCCACAAAAAAACAGAACTTTCTACCACTGAAACATAATACTGGAATTTTGTAAGAAATTAATTAACAAAATAATAGTTATGATTCATAAATAGATAAAATATATATTCTTTAATTTATGGGCCAAATTCATGTATAGTTGAAAGGGCTTTTCTTTTTTTCTTTTCCTTTTTTGAAAATGGAATAGAAGCTACTTTTAGAAAACAATGAATCATTCATTAGGTTATTTAGGTTCAGTACACGTAGAAATAGGATAGGAAATAAACCATTACAGAAACTGACACTTTGCTTTATATTCGCACGTTCAGTACGTGTTTTGCAAAGACCAAGAATGTGTGAACATTGTCCACCAGTTGGCTGATTTAGAACTGTTCTCTAAAAGTCCCTAGTAGCCTAAACTTTTAATTGGACACTAAAATAATATATATCACTTGCAGTAATCTGAAAGTTCAACATTATAAGTGAAAAGGATAACAGGTGAGGAGCCTTCAAAAAACTATGCTTATTTAGAGGGAAAAGACTAAATTGGCTTACTAGGGAGAGTAAAGTGAATTACCAGCAAGCTCTTCTGCAGAGCTTCATGCTCCCATTAAACACGTTACAAGACAGTCTTTGCAGCAAGAACCACAGAACGCTTTTCTTCTCTCCAAAGTTGGTTTGCTTTCCATAACTTCAGGATGGTGAAGAATGCAGATTTCTCTATTCTCTAAATTTTCCTCCAACTGTCCTTGTTATTTTATCAATTTTTTTAGCCTTGCTATTATTAATATTTTTTATTTTATTGTGTTCTTACTTCAAGCTGTCTTAAATCCTTTGTGGAATAGCATGATCATTTGTGAAAAAATTTCTCAAAATAAATAGGTAAAATAAATATCAAGTTTGCCACTTTCTCTGTTGTTGAGATCCTGTTATGTAACATGTTATGTAACATGTCAGCTCTATCTATTTCTCAATTGTTCATTCATAATTTCCTTTCTTCTTACCCAGGTTACTGGGATGGCTTCCATCTTCATGTGGGATGACCAGTACATATATTACAAGTTAATGAACATAATTAACCTCACCACAATGGCAGATGCCTCCTCTTGGATTTATTCATTCATTTTTTTATTCCCGAAAGTCGGAGATCTAGTTGAAAGCCATGGAGAGCACTGTCCAGCCACTGGCCTACTGTACTGGGAGGATGTAAGCACTATGCCTACTGTCCCTGCTTATCCCTTACTCACTCTTGGCTGCTGTTGGGGTATGTGGGTAAGATGAGGAGGAGAGTGACAGGCCAGTGCTCAATGAATAGGCAGTCATTACAGCAGACCAATGGAACTGGAAATCATATGCAGAAGGATTAGCAAAGCATGAAATGATGCTTACCAGCACATGACAGGACAAACTAAACCAGATTTCCAGGGAAGTAAGAGGAAAAAATCAAAGTGGAGACAAAAATGATAGCTGTTGACTTTGAATCAAAAGATAATTATTAAAAATTGGTATTCCAGTAAAGATTGCAGAACATCATATGAGTGTCCTGAGTACTTTGTGGATATTCCTGACTTGCACATACCATCAAGAGAGTGATAAGTAATAATAGTAAATTGGGATGATCGGTGCTTCCTGGCATGATAGGAAAGATGTAAAGGGGCAATTCTGAATCTCTCCTCTGACAGTGACACGTACTCAGTTCATCTATTGTCCAACCAAGACTTTGTAGACTTCTTTTCTCCATTCCTCCATGCAGAGTATAGAAGAAAGGACATATTTTTACATTGTCACCATTCTTTATGGCCTCAAAATCAACTATGATTTGAAAACCACATTTGGATAACTCCTCTTCCTAGGTGTCAGCTAGATTCTGTCCCAAATAAGTAACCATAAATTTGGACAATGCTCATCCTGGCCCTATATATGTCATTTATGAAGCTACAATTAGAACAGAAATCCTGAAACCCTGGATTAGTGGATACCTGCTCCATTCTATCTTAGGGTCAACACACTCATCCCTGCCTTCTTGAATTTCCATAAAACTTGCCGTGAACATAAATAAGACAACATGGGCTTGTTACTTGAAGAAAGCCAAGCAGATATAAGCATCCAGAAGGAATACAGCCCTGCTAATACCTTGATTTTAGGATTTACGTTTGTGTTGTTTTAAGCTAAGTTTGTGGTAATTGGTTATAGCAGTAATACACCTTTCAACACTAATTCCACTCAAATAATAACACATTGGATAATGCAGAATTCTATACAGCTAGTGGTAAGTTCTTTTGGGGAAAAAATTGGCAATACATATCAATAAACCAAAAATCTTTACATCATTTAACTCAGTCATACCATTTCTGGACTCAATTACAAAGAAATAATCATAAACTTAGAGAATGCTCATCCCAATACTATTTATAATAACAAAAAATTGGAAATAGCATAAATGTCCAATGATAGGAGTGTGGCTACCTAAATTAGGTAGTATGTAAATTAATGTATAAAACATCATGCAGCAATTTAATATATATTCAAAGAAATGTTAATCACATAGGAAAATGATTACAGAATAAGTAAAATACTAACAATACACAGCTTGTTTGTGCAATACATCCTCAACTGCATTTTTTTAAAATGCATAGATAGGAATAAAATTACAATTAATAGAAAATATAACAAAATGTACAAAGTAGGGTTATCCTCTAGACAATGAGTAATTTTTTTCAAACTGATACCTTTGTGTGTTTTCCAAATTGTTTACAATAATCATGTATGACTTTTACAATTAGTAAAAAGAAATGTTATACTATGTTGGTAACCCATGCCACAATTCAATATGAAAACAGATTACTAACAAGAAAGGGACCCCTGACATGTAACAGGACACAGCTAATCTAAAAGGAATCAAGGCAATATCATCTGCACATTTAGGGATTTCAACCTATCTCTATATTTTTGAAATATAGAGATGCCTAATTAGTCAGGGGAAGTGATGTTTTTCACATATATAATTTTTCTGGGTAATTGAAACCATTCCCTTTACATCCTCACCATTTCAGAGGTGAAAATTTTCGAATCATGTATTATACATATTTCTACCCTCTCTATATTTTTGAAATATAGAGATGCCTAATTAGTCAGGGGAAGTGATGTTTTTCACATATGTAATTTTTCTGGGTAATTGAAACCATTCCCTTTACATCCTCACCATTTCAGAGGTGAAAATTTTCGAATCATGTATTATACATATTTCTACCCCTCATTAGATTAGGAGTCAACGTGTATGATTTGTAGGATCATTTGATATTGGGCACATCACCTAAGCTTTCTGTATTTCTGATTCCTTATCTATAAACTGGAAATAAAAATTCATCCTCTGGCTACCATGCAAGATGTTTGTAAGGGTCAAATGAGACAATATATATTAAAGCATCTTCAAAACTGGAAAGTACTATGCAAAAAAAAGAAATGTAAGTTATTACATTCTAAGTGATTTGGGGCTATTGTTGTAAACATTAGTATTTGTTGGATGCTGGAATAAATAATGACTTGTGAATTGTCTAACTACTCAGTGCTAATGGTTCTTTACGTTTTAGGGCAATATGCCATGCTTTTGTGAGTCAAGTCTTCTTTTTTAGAAAATAGGCTGTGGTTAAAAAAAAAAAAAAGCATAGGGAATGGGTAAGGGGGTAGAAGCTGAACGCACATGACTAAAATGCAAATGTATACAAGGGTATTTCAAAAAGTTCCTAGTAGGTGAAATTAAAAGATAGTACTAATCTTTCCAGGAACTGTGTGAAGATCCATCGTATATGTCTGTATATATGCATACACACAAGTACACCTTCTATTTTTATTTATTGTCAATGTTTTAATTATATTAAAAAGAAGTTCTCTCTCCTTTTAAAGAATCAGTGCTCTATTTTTGTGCAATTAAAATTTTTATCATAAATCTTAAAATAGCGTACCCTGTATCCTCACGTCAGGGAAAATGTTCTGACTTACAGTCCTGTGAGATTTTTCCTCTTCCCCATCCACCCAAATTCAATTCTCTAGCACTTTGTTTCTTTTGTACACACGGAAGACACAGGACGCAGTTCTGAGAAGAGAAGCTATGAGAAAAACGAAACCAGCCCTGACTCCTCGGGGTTATTTTATTTGCACTTTCTGAGTCATTTTGATTCACACAGATAAGAGCCAGGTTTGAAATTAGACAATTTCTGGCTGGACTAGTTATATCGTTTGTTCCTAAAATGGAACATGGAGAAAGGAGGTGTGACAACAGTGTGAAATGACGCAACGTCAGCCACAATTAGACTCTCACTGTCGCCTGCCAAGGGCTTGACCGTCCTGGCTCAGAGCTGCAGAGTCACTTAGAGGCTGCCTTGGCTTCTGGTAATCTTCCTCAGTGACTGAAAACTATCGATCCTGTTTTCACACCTCTCAACGTTAATCGGTTTCTCCTCAACTGTCCCCATGGACACCAGAGACCGACTTGACCTGTTAAATAAGCAAAGTTTATTCCTATTAATACTTTCACTCTTCTAAGTTGAAGAGTTAGACGCCACCAACTGAGGCAACTTTTAATTTGTTCTTAAAATAGGGCAAACGTCTCTGGGTGAGCCACTCATATGAGTCTCTGTCATTGATGGTGAGTCAGCAGTATAATTGGCATCAAGATGGTGGGATAAGACCTAGATAAGGGGAAGGGGGTCTCTGGGTGAGCCACTCATATGAGTCTCTGTCATTGATGGTGAGTCAGCAGTATAATTGGTATCAAGATGGTGGGATAAGACCTAGATAAGGGGAAGGGGAAAAAAAGATCAAAAAGGAAGCAAAAGAAGTCATATGGACTTCAGAATCAATGAATTTAAATCCCTGGTCTACCACTCCTTAGCTATTTGCAATTATCAATAAAAATGAAAATATAAAATACAGATATTCAATTCACAATGCATTCCTCTTAAGAGTGCAGAAAAAAACTTTTGTTATGGGATACTGGCATTTCTGATTGCAGCATATGTGTAATCTGAGTTAAAAATTTATAATAAATTTAAAAATCAAAAATGCCAAAAAAAAAAAATACCAGGAAACAAATCAATCTCTGTGTTTTTGTTTTTAGCTTTTGATTTACTGACACTTTATAAAAGTCATGTTATAGATCAGTAGAAGAAAATTTTCAACAACCTCCACCATGGCCTGCGTTTCTCAGGGTGGCACTGGCTTTATACTTAATAGTTTCCATTACTTTCCAGTTGAGTTGCTTCAAGGGCACAGGCCGTGTTTCACCACTTTGTTGCATGTTCTGTAGAACCCTGAGCAGTGCTAAGGCACATATCCAGTGAATATCAGTTGATGAGAAAAAACTCCAGATTCTATTGTTCTCAGTGCCTCTGAACGATTCCTGTGACAGTAATGTAAACTTTTGTCCTTTTTGGAAGATAGCATTAGTTAGCTTTGCCCTCTTTAACAAAACTTAACTTCATTGCCTGGACTGTTGCTGTTTGAATTTTATATTGATCTGTTGTGGAAACAAGATGATGCCCTCAACTCTCGTCATTAGAGATGAAGAGAGGTTCAATTAACATTACATACACCTGCTTCTTCAGAAATCTTCTAAAACATCAGTGAAGAGGAACAGACACCCTTGAGGTAATGCTCCACCTCCTAGCAGAGTACGGGAGACCTGGCGTAGTTGGTCTAAGAACATTCTATCTACCCACCCCCATCATCAGGGGTAAAGAGAGGGCCCCAGAAACCCACCTTCCCCAACCCCCATAGTCAGAGACTCACCCTCACTCTCTGCCTTGGATCTACATTATCTGCTTTATCCCTTTTTATAAAAATTACCTCAAAAGCCCCAAACCCCAAGGTTCCTCCTCATCTTCCATATTGCATTTCCTTAAAGGTCGGCTCATTCCAAATTCTGTTAACCTCTTCCACCTCTCCCCTGACCCTGAGATCTTCCCATTGTGCCTTCTGGATCCTTAGAAAATCCTAAAGGACAAATCCCCCCTGTTGTCATCCTCTTCTCTGAACGTTCCTTCACCTTCCTGTTGGTCAAACAGGAACCTGGTCTTCGGAAGGATGCTGCATTCCCTGCAGCCCACTGTAACAGTGGCTGTTTGCCCCCCTAGGCCTGGAGGGGAGTCAGTGTCTTCCTTACCCACCCTCCAACCTCCATAGCTGTTTTCAGGCCATTCCCTTTCCTTCAATTCTCAATTTTGCTGTCATTTACTAACCCCAAGTAATTCCTCTTCACTCTCCAGGGGAACTTAGTTCACTGTCACTCTGATACTACTGTGGTCCTAATCCTTAGTCATTTCAATACTCATGTAACTGAGACTTCCAACACCTGGGTCACCCCCTGGTCGGAGCCTAAGACCTCATCTTTATCATTTTTTACATAACTGTATACCCTGTATAGCCTCAGCTGTGTNTTTATAAAAATTACCTCAAAAGCCCCAAACCCCAAGGTTCCTCCTCATCTTCCATATTGCATTTCCTTAAAGGTCGGCTCATTCCAAATTCTGTTAACCTCTTCCACCTCTCCCCTGACCCTGAGATCTTCCCATTGTGCCTTCTGGATCCTTAGAAAATCCTAAAGGACAAATCCCCCCTGTTGTCATCCTCTTCTCTGAATGTTCCTTCACCTTCCTGTTGGTCAAACAGGAACCTGGTCTTCAGAAGGATGCTGCGTTCCCTGCAGCCCACTGTAACAGTGGCTGTTTGCCCCCGTAGGCCTGGAGGGGAGTCAGTGTCTTCCTTACCCACCCTCCTACCTCCATAGCTGTTTTCAGGCCATTCCCCTTCCTTCAATTCTCAATTTTGCTGTCATTTACTAACCCCAAGTCATTCCTCTTCACTCTCCAGGGGAACTTAGTTCACTGTCACTCTGATACTACTGTGGTCCTAATCCTTAGTCATTTCAATACTCATGTAACTGAGACTTCCAACACCTGGGTCACCGCCTGGTCAGAGACTAAGACCTCATCTTTATCATTTTTTACATAACTGTATACCCTGTATAGCCTCAGCTGTGTATATCCCATTCTCTGCCTCCCATGTTTGATCTGTTCTGTGCACTTCCCCTAAAGCCTTATGCCAACTATCCTGCCATCCCACTGACACCTACAGTTCACTGATTCTTAAATCTCTTTACTGTTCCTCACCTTCTGCATGGTTTCACTCCCCTCCTTTCCAGGCTGAGAGTCCATAGTCAAATCACCTTCTGCATGGTTTCACTCCCCTCCTTACCAGGCTGAGAGTCCATAGTCAATGCTTTGCCTGCACCTCTTATGCCCTTATCCCTCTCTCATTTGCCCCCACTTACTTGGCCAACCACAAACTGGGTTAAATCCAACTCACCACTTTCTCTGCTTATAAACTCTTTAAATTTGTGACCACAAAATCAAATGGCCTTTTTATGCTGCCCATAAAGATATGATGTCATAAGACACCTCAGTCTCCAAAATGACTATTCCAAAGGACAGCCCCCTCCACCCAGAAGCAGGCAAGATAGCACACCCGGGGTCCTAGGCAAGGGCCAGGTGCAGCATCCTCCATCTGGAAACAGGCAAGAAAGCACACCAAAAACACCACTTCCATGAAGGTAGCCCACCATGGCCACGGCCACAGCTGTGACTGCTGCAAAACCAGCTTGACACCATAGCCATTTCCATAGCCACTGTGCAGGCAGACCACCAGACACTCAACTGCATTGACACAAGGAGAGTGACCAGTGGAGACCAGAAAAAGAAGAGGATGTCTCTCTTCTTAAAGCCCACTCCAGAGTAACAGAAGAAGCAACTTCTCTACCAGATAACCAGACATCAATGTAGAGATATTAAAAATATGAAAACCCAAGAAAATATGACACCAGCAAAAGAATACAGTAATTCTCAAATACCAGTCACTATAGAGCATGAATCCCTTGAAATGACTGAAAAGGAATTCCAAGCAACAATATTTAAAAAACTTACTGAGATATGAGAATACTCAGTTGAAATGAGTATTCTCATGAATACTAATGAAATGAGAGAGAAAAAATCCAGAATATGAAAGAGGAAATTTACAAAGAGATTAATACCTTAAAAAAGAATATAGCAGAACTCAAGGAACTGAAAGATTCACTCAACAAAATAAAAAATGCAGCCCATAGCTTAAGCAGCAGGCTAGAACAAGCAGAATAAAGAATTTCTGATCCTGAAAGTAGTCTTTTTTAAATAACCTGGGCAGACAAAAAAAAGGAAAAAAGAATTTTAAAANTCACTGATTCTTAAATCTCTTTACTGTTCCTCACCTTCTGCATGGTTTCACTCCCCTCCTTACCAGGCTGAGAGTCCATAATCAATGCTTTGCCTGCACCTCTTATGCCCTTATCCCTCTCTCATTTGCCCCCACTTACTTGGCCAATCACAAACTGGGTTAAATCCAACTCACCACTTTCTCTGCTTATAAACTCTTTAAATTTGTGACCACAAAATCAAATGGCCTTTTTATGCTGCCCATAAAGATATGATGTCATAAGACACCTCAGTCTCCAAAATGACTATTCCAAAGGACAGCCCCCTCCACCCAGAAGCAGGCAAGATAGCACACCCGGGGTCCTAGCCAGGGGCCAGGTGCAGCATCCTCCATCTGGAAACAGGAAAGAAAGCACACCAAAAACACGACTTCCATGAAGGTAGCCCACCATGGCCACGGCCACAGCTGTGACTGCTGCAAAACCAGCTTGACACCACAGCCATTTCCATAGCCACTGTGCAGGCAGACCACCAGACACTCAACTGCATTGACACAAGGAGAGTGACCAGTGGAGACCAGAAAAAGAAGAGGATGTCTCTCTCCTCAAAGCCCACTCCAGAGTAATAGAAGAAGCAACTTCTCTACCAGATAACCAGACATCAATGTAGAGATATTAAAAACATGAAAACCCAAGAAAATATGACACCAGCAAAAGAATACAGTAATTCTCAAATACCAGTCACTATAGAGCATGAATCCCTTGAAATGACTGAAAAGGAATTCCAAGCAACAATATTAAAGAAACTTACTGAGATATGAGAATACTCAGTTAGACACCATAATGAAATGAGAGAAAAAAATCCAGAATATGAAAGAGGAAATTTACAAAGAGATTAATACCTTAAAAAAGAATATAGCAGAACTCAAGGAACTGAAAGATTCATTCAACAAAATAAAAAATGCAGCCTGTAGCTTAAGCAGCAGGCTAGAACAAGCAGAATAAAGAATTTCTGATCTTGAAAGTAGTCTTTTTTAAATAACCTGGGCAGACAAAAAAAAGGAAAAAAGAATTTTAAAAAATGAAGAAAATCTAAGAGAGCTAGCAGGCAATCTTATGTGCATAAACATCCAAATTTGGGGTGTTCCAGAAGGGGAGGAGAAAGGAAAAGGGATAGAAAACCTAAGCAATGAAATAATGAAAAACTTCTGAGGTATAGGAAGAGACATGGACCTTCAGATCCAGGAGGCTCAAAAATCCCCAAACAGATTCAACCCAAAAATATCCTCTCCAAGACACAGTACAGTCAAACTGGCAAAGCTCAAAGACAAAGAAAGAATCTTAAAAGAAGCAAGAGAAAAGTGTAAAGTCACCTATAAGGGAGCCCCTATCAGACTAACAGCAGACTTCTCAACAGAAACTCTACAGGCCAGAAGAAAATGGGATGATATATTCAAAATACCAAAAGGAAAAACCTGCCAGCCAAGAATAGTATACCTCCCAAGGCTCTCCTTCAGAAATGAGGGGGAAATAGTGTTTTTTCCACACAAACAAAAACTGCAGGAGTTCACAACCACACGACCAGCCCTACAAGAAATCCTCAAGGAAGTCCTGCATCTAGAATACAAAAAGTGATAATCATGACCACAAATACACAAAAAAGAGCAAAACCCACTGGTAGAACAAAAATGCAAATGAGCAAGAGAAAGAAACTAAATCTTACACCACAAAAAAAACCATAATGACAATGTAATAATGCCACTGCTTTATTTCTGACTTTAGTAATTTCGGTCTTCCCTCTGTTTTTCTTGGTCAGTCTAGACAAAGATTTGCGAATTTTGTGGATCTTTTTAAAGAATCAACTTTTGGTTTTGCTGATTTTCTATATTGTTTTTTAATTTCCTATTCCGTATATTTTTATTGTAATCTTTATTATTCACTACTTATATTTGCTTTTGGTTTAGTTTGCTCTTCTTTTTCTATTTTATTAAAGTAGAAGTTTACATTACTGATTTGAGATTTTTCTTATTTTTGATATAGGTGTTTACAAGTATAAATTTTCCTCTAAGCAGTGCATGAGCCCTGCATCCTATAAATTTTGATATGCTGCTCTTTGATTTTTATCTCAAAAAAATTAACTCTCTAATTTCCTTGTATTTTTTCTTTTTACCCATTGTTTAATTAGGAGAGGGTTGTTTGATTTCAACAAATTTGTGAATTTTCTAAATTTCTTTCTACTATTGTGGTCAGAGAGCATATTTTCTATGATCTTGGCCTTTTAAAATGTATTAAGACATGTTTTGTGGCCAAAAAATAAGTAACATGAATAATAATAAAAAAATGACTATTCCACACAT
>NW_007730143.1:203386-204049 GCF_000696425.1 Galeopterus variegatus
TAAATTTCTTTCTACTATTGTGGTCAGAGAGCATATTTTCTATGATCTTGGCCTTTTAAAATGTATTAAGACATGTTTTGTGGCCAAAAAATAAGTAACATGAATAATAATAAAAAAATGACTATTCCACACATTCTCTTCTCTCATATCTCACACTTCCCCCCCATCCTCACTCTCAGCCAACCATCTTTCTTCTTATTTGTCTGAGAAAATAAAAGCAAACAGAAGAGAACTTTCACAGACTCCCAGCACCGCTGCTACCCACTCACAAAACATGTGTATCAATGTCTCTGGCTTTCTCTCTGTTACCAGAGCTGACACTGTCTAAAGCCAACACTGGCCCCTGGATACCAAATTACAAATCTGGGAAGTTTTACTTTTGCAATTCATTAAATATTTCCCAACTGCAAAGAGATTCTAAAAGAATTTGAAAAGCACATTTTATAACAATTTGCCAGTACAGGATATTTTACTACTATTCTTAATGTAAACAGCAGATCAAAGAGAAGGAAAGACTTGTGTGGCCATTACCACTGATCATGGGCAATTATGAAGTAATGGGAAGAACGCCAGTTTGCTGTTTGAATGCTAGTGCTGAGTGACCTTGGGAAATATTCCAGAGTCATAATAACCTGAGTTCGAGTCATAATTCCATTAGCAATG
>NW_007730143.1:204180-205613 GCF_000696425.1 Galeopterus variegatus
CCTTGGGAAATATTCCAGAGTCATAATAACCTGAGTTCGAGTCATAATTCCATTAGCAATGGGCTTTATTATTCAGGCAGGTTATGAAATCGCAAAAGCCTTCAGTTTCCTGTACATGATAGCACTGCCTCATACATTATATTGAGGATTAGATGCATAGAGCCTCATACATTTTATTGAGGATTAGATGCATAGAATCATGTAAAATGTGCCTGGTATGTGCTCGTATTATTTTTATGTTTGTTTTCATTCTCCTTTTTGGTTTGTTAATTTTAAGGTTAATAAGTAAAAACATTGTAATATCATTTCCATGTTGTGGTACTCAGACAAGTGCCCAACCCCACCCCACCCCCAAGATGTCCATGTCTTCACCACCAGAATCTGTAAATATGTTACCTTACCTGGAAAAAAAGGATTTTGCAAATGTGATTAAGGATTTTGATATGGGGAGGTTATCCTGCATTATCTGGGTGGGCCCAATGTAATCACAAAGATCCTTAAAAGTAGAAAAGGGAGTCAGAAGAGTAGGCAAAGGAAGATTTGACTACAGAAGAGGAGATCAAGGTAACCCAATGTGAGAAGGGCTCAGTCCATCCTTGCTAACCTTGAAGGTGGCAGAACTGTGCCAAGGAAAGTGGGCAGCCTCTGGAAGCTGGAAAAGGCAGCAAGTGGGTTGTCCCCCAGAGCCTCCAGAAAGGAATGCAGCCCTGCTGACACCTTGATTTTAGCCCAGTGAGGCCCATTTAGAACTTCTTAGCTACAGAACTATAACACAATAAATTTGTGTTGTTTTAAGCAACTAAATTTGTGGCAATTCGTTGCAGCAGCCATAGAAAACTAATATGCATACCTATATCTGCCCTGCTCCTATAGGTAACCATATTTACCGCTTTCTGCTTTATTTTTTCCTGTGGATATACTTCTTTAATAAACAAATACATATGTGTTTACTCTGATTTTTCCATCTTTCTTATGCAGATTCTATATTATATATTCAACTCTTCCCCTTGCTGTTTTTACTTGACAATATATATTCTCATTCTTTTTTACCCCTGTATACATGAGGTTGTACCATAGGTCCTTAAACCAATACTTGAATGACTAACATTTGGGTTGATTACAATCTTTTGCTAATGCAAATAGAGCTGCAATAAATAAATTCGAGAATATGTTTTTTTAACATTGGGGGAGGTGTTTTCTCACACTAGATTTTTAGAAATGGTACTGCTGGGGAAAACAGTAAAGGTGTATGTACTTTTGTTAAATATTGCCCCTGCAGTAAGGGCCAGACTATTTTTCACTCCGATCAGCAGTATATGAAAGTGCCTATTTCTGTACAGCCCCTCCAAAAGCATGTGTAGTCAAACTTTCGCATTGTTGCCAATCTGATCATTGGGATATGATATTTCATTGTAGTTTTAATTTTTGTTTCC
>NW_007730143.1:207423-210961 GCF_000696425.1 Galeopterus variegatus
AAACTGTAAGAGGATAAGAACCAAATCAGAAGGACCAATTAGGCAGTTCTTAAATTAATCTAGGGGTCCAAAGTCACACAGCAGGCAAAGTGTGGAACCAGGATGTTGTTTTACTCCACACACACACACACACACACACACACACACACACACTCTTTATGTCCACTTGATGTGCTTCTGGAGTGGCGACATAAGAAATGATGTAAGCTGGTGAAAGGACGAAGAGAAGCATTAGCTCAAGCCCTGTCAGATTCTCTGAAAATAGGTTATGTGGTTAAGCTCAGACTCTAGACTTTGAGGTTTTATAAAGTTAGAAATGATCTGAAAAACTGTGATGGAAAGATCTGAGCATAATGTGACTACGTCTGTATACCAATATAAAGATGTGGAAATGACCCACAGCTGATGGGAGAATTGGAGTTTCTCAATGACTAGCAGGAAATCGGGTTAGAGGATGAAAGGGTAATGCTGTGCTTTTGTAGTTGTGTCGGATAAAAATGGCGAGGGGGAGGCAACTCTTGGGACCATCTGAAGAGGACTCGCTATCTGAGATGTAGGCCCTTTTCAAATATTTGCAGCCTCCAGCCTGCCTCTCCAGTGTACTGGGACGTTCACAGAGCCTCAGCCAGAGGCCTATATGACCTGTATCAAGTCTTGGGCATGCTCTACTACTGTGCACTTTTTTTTTTAATTGTGGTAGAAAATACATATCATAACATTTACCATCTTAACCATTTTTAAGTGTATAGTTCAATAGTGTTAAGTATATTTACATTTTTATGAAAGAAATCTCCATAACTTCTTCATCTTTCAAAACTGAAACTCTACACCCATTAAACAACAATTGTCTTTTACCCTCTCCTCCCAGACTCTGGTAACTACTATTCTATTTTCTATATTTGTCTTTTGTGATTGGCTTATTTTACTTAGGACAATTTCCTCAAAATTCATCTATGTTATACCATATGACAAAATTTTCTCTTTTTAAGGCTGAATAATATTCCATTGTAATATATACCACATTTTTTTTTTGTCCATTCATTTTTTTTTTTTCCTTTTTGTCTTTTTTACTGACCGGCAACGGGATCGCAACCCTCGGTGTTGCGCCCGCACCACGCTCAGCCAGTGAGTGGGAACCGGTCTCCACATTGGATCCAAACCCTCGGCGGGAGCGCCGCCGCACTCCCAAGCAGCGCACTCTCCAGTGCACCACCGGGCCGGCCCAAGTCCATTCATTTTTTAATGGACATTTGAGTTGCTTCCACCTCTTGGCTATTGTGAATAGAGATTTTATAAATATGGGTGTGAAAATATCTCTTTGAGACACTGATTTCTATCCTCCTGGATATATACCCAGAAGTCAGATGTCTGAATCATATGGAAGTTCTATTTTTAATTTTTTGAGGAACTGCCATACTATAACATCTATAGCGGTTGCACCATTTTACAATCCCACCAACAGTGCACAAGGTTTCCAACTTCCCCACATCCTTGCCAGCCCTTGTTATTTTCTGTTTTGTTTTATAGTAGCCATCCTAATAGGTGTGAGGTACCCTGCACTTCTGAATGGGCCATGTATGTACAAACAGATATAGGGTGCTTCCTGGTTGAAACAATCCTACACTTGCATTATGCTTTTTTATGAGGCTGGGAAAATATTAATTGTTCATAACTAATACCAGGAGAATAGAGTAAGGTTTGGGTGGAGGGAAAGTTCCCCTAAGCCACCCCTTGGTACTATCACTGATCAATGATGGTTCCTGGGCAGGTCTCACTGGCTTCTTATTTTCTGCCATGAGTCCTTGCAATAAAATGCTATATTCCTGAATGTTTACAAGTTGAGCTTCTTTCTCCACATCCAAGTGAATTATTTCAACCCTTTTTATCTGTTAACCACAGATTATAAGCCTAGTGCCATGCTTGGAGCGTAGTACTTCTTTCTTGGGGGAACAGCTACAAGTTGATGTCTTTTCAACTGTTATTCATTGTAGATTTCAGCCACCAGGTGGCACCTAAGTGTCTAATTTGTTAAAATCAATTGTGTCTGCACTGTTAACCAAGTTTTAAATTAATTTGCAAACGACTTATTTATGGCTATAGAGTTACGGTTACTATACCAGTTTCCTATCATTGCTGCAACAAATTTCCAGTGATTAACTTAAAACATCACAATGTATTATCTTGCAGTTCTGCAGGTCAAAAGTGAAACATGGGTCTCACCGGGTTAAAATCAAAGTGTCAGCAAGGCTGCATTCCTTCTGGATCCTCTAAGGGAGAATACATTTCCTTGCCTTTCCCAGCTTCCAGAGGCCACCTGCATTCCTAGGCTCATGGCCTCTTCCTCAATCCCCAAAGCCAGGAGCATAGCATCTTCGTATCTCTGACTCTAACCTCCTTCCTCCACTTATAAGACCCTTGTGATTACATTGGGCCCACCTGGATAATCCAGGATAATCTTCCCACATCACATGCCCAATAAATGTTAAATCAATAAATGTAGTTTTGAAATATTACAATAGGAAATAGATGGCAGTTCAAGCAAATATTGTACAAGAAGGGATTCCTATCAGAGAGATAAGAGAGGTTTCCTAGTAACTGGGCAGCAAAGTCATCTGGGAGCAGATATTGGCTAAGTTCAGGGAGGAATCTGGGAATCAGTCCCTGAGGAAAAGAAAAAGACTGGAGCAAGGTAGATGCCAAGGTTTATGCAGAGCTAAAAGCAGAGAGGTGTATCAATACACAGCACAGGATTGTTATTAGAACTGGTACAATATGGAAAGTTGGTTCCAGGAGAAAAGTGGAAGCCCAATTTTGGACACATGATCCAAAATGCAACGAGTTTAACTAGCTATTGAATCAGCTAGCTCATACTGAACAAAGCTCCTTTTACTTCCTCCTGATCAAGGTAAAGTTAGTCCTAAAGCAAGGTTGATCTTGAAGTTTAAGATGAAGTGACCTTAGTTGGGGAAGAGCATTTCTACAGAGATTGGGGTCTACATAGGACATATTGGAGACCCTTGTTATACATACTGACTAAAACATAAATAATAAATGACATAACTGGGTTTTTTAACCCATTGGGGAGGACTTATTTTTAAGGCTTTCTTTCTTTTGGTGACAGGGCTGGATAGCCACAGTAGGGGGTGGGATGGTAAGGTTGGGGGTTAGAAGAAAGAAACAGCTTCTCCTTGGAGTGTTCTGAGACCTCAGCAGAGAAAGCTAATGGGAAAGGACAGGAAGCTGGAGCTGGGCTCAACCTACTTGCCCAGGGAACTGGTACCACAGGGAGTGAGCGGCTACCTGACTACCAGACTCCAGAGGGGCTGGTGACTGGGGCTCGACTGGACCACGAGCACTGTCTATGGGGTCTAGGATGCTGCACGGGGTACAGAAGCCAAACCACGTGCAGGTGGTGACAGGAGATGCCAGGGGACTGACCAGGGGAGCAGGGGTCGAGCCAGGGCATGGGATGATATATAAGGGTGAAGCTGGGCAGAGGCAACATCAGGGCTCTGGTCCTGGACTGTGCGTGTGTTGT
>NW_007730143.1:211527-214664 GCF_000696425.1 Galeopterus variegatus
TTTCGGAGAGTTAGCCTGACGAGAAGCTTTTTCCTCCATGACCTGCTTTCATCCTAACAAGACAGGCATGTGGGCCATGAGGTAAGTTCTCACCCCATTTACATATTTCATAACTGAGGCTCAGAGAGCTGAAGTTGTTTGCACACAGCTGAGAAGTGGTCAAGCCAGAATTGCAACCAACCTTTGTGCCCTTACCCTACACCAATAACCTATCAAAGGACCTTGGAGCTTTGGGCTAATAACCACTTGATGGTTCTTCATTCCTTCACTTAATTATTTACCCAGCGCCGCTGTGTGCTGGGCCTACTAGACACCAGGAAACAGTAGGAACAAGAAATGGTACCTGCCCCTGGATCTTTCCGGAAAAAGGAGCTGACAATAAACAGGGGAAAATACAGAGTGTGAGCTAAAAAGAAAGTGAACCAATGCTGAGGTAAGAGGATAACTGGATGTGGAGACTACTGTGTGTTAGATGGTCAGCGAAGGTCTCTCAGGAGGTCACATTTAAGCTGAGACCCCTGAGGAGGGAGAAGGAGCTGGCTATTAGGAATCCACGGGAGAGATTTCCGGGCAGATGGAAGAGCAACCACAAGAGTCTTAAAGTGGAAATAAGCTAAATGTGTTCAAGGAGCAGCACAGTCATCGTATGTGAAGGAGTAAGAGGGTGATAAAGGATGAAGTTGGAGACGGGGCAGGGGCTGCATCGTATACGGCCTTAAGGGTCATAGTAAGAACTTTGGATTTTATTCTAAGCCATTGGAAGGTTTTAAACTAAAGAGTGGTGTGATTGAATATATGTTTTAAAAGATCACTTTGCGGTAGAGTGGGATGTGGGCAAGCAAGAGTAGAAGGATAGGGAGCTATTAGGAGGCTAGTGGAATAATCCAGAGAGGTTATCATGATGCTTGAGGTGGCAGTAATGACAGAAAAATGAATTTAAGGCATGATTTGGAGGTAGTGTTGACAGGACTTTCTGAAGGATTAGTTGTGGAAGGTGAGGAAAAATGAATCAAGGGTAACTCCCATGTGTGTGGCTTAAGCACCTGGATGGATGATGACGTTAATCAATGAATGGAAGACTAGATAGCAGTGACAGTGGGGAATTTAGAGTCCTTTCTATCTAGGTTAATCTGAGGTTCCCGAGATATACCAGAGGACAAGTCAAGCAAGTAATGGAAAATTGTGGTGGAGACCTAGTTGTCTACCCAAATAATTGGTCTCTTGGCCATTGTATTAGTCTGTTTCTGTTGCTTGTAACAAAATACTTGGAACTAGGTAATTTATAAAGAAAATGAAATCTATTGCTTACACTCTCAAAGGCTGGGAAGTACAAAGTCCAGGGAACACATCTGGTGAAGGTCTTCTTTGGTGGTGGCTTTACAGCAATGCAGGGGTCTCACATGGCAGAAAAGGGCAGGGCAGAGAGAGAAAGACGCTCTCACGTGCTCTCCTTTTAAAGCCCTCAGAACCATGGCCCTGACCACTATTGTTAATCCTTTCACTACAGCATGTCCTACAATCTAATCACCTCTTCAAGGCCCTACCTTTTAATTGCCAGAATAGGATTTCCCACCCTCTACAGTTACAGTGGGGATTAAGCTTCTAATACATGAACTTTGGGAGTGTGTTCAGTCAGTCCACAGCAGCCATACAGCTATACTACTTTCCTCAGCCCCTCTGAAGTAAGTGTGGCCCTGTGCCTGTGCTCTACCCAATGCAAAGTGGGCAGAAGGTATGTGCACAGTTTCCAGGCCTGGCCCATAAAACCATCAACAGGTGTTCCTCCATGCTCTTACTTATGCCACCAGCAGGAAGCAGAAGATGACCAGATTCTGAAGAAGACAAGGCTTCTAGAGAGAAGATTTCTGGGTAGAAAAGAACTCTGCCTCATTACCCTAAATGTCCACTCAGGACTGTTATATGAGAAAAAATAAATAAACTTCTATTGTGTTATGCTTTAAAAAAAAAAAAAAAGGCTCTGGTTCTGCAAGGTGGAACTCAG
This sequence comes from Galeopterus variegatus, assembly GCF_000696425.1. Taxonomy (NCBI): domain Eukaryota; kingdom Metazoa; phylum Chordata; class Mammalia; order Dermoptera; family Cynocephalidae; genus Galeopterus; species Galeopterus variegatus. The sequence goes on from NW_007730143.1 coordinate 213,530, forward strand.
ATCAGAGCACTAGCCACGGCAGGACAGATGTTCAGTAAACCAGACTCTGCCAATATATACAGGAGATAAAGGAAACAGCAACAGGCTGAAGACACCTAGAACTCAGGGCTCATCCTCTGCAACACCTAAACCAGGACAATGGCAGCAAATCCCAGGCCCCGGTCACTGATGTGAATGAAACTCTGAATGCTTTCTAAAATAGCTGGAATTCACTCACAAGCCGGCAGAGCTGAGCTGATAAGTAAAAGGCATCAGTGGAACAGTGAGAGAGACTGAGAGGCAAGGGCTGATGTGCAGATCCTCTGCAGAGAGCATGATTCAGAGGTGACCCCACTAGACACAGTAGGAGCTTGAGCAGGAAGCCTGGAGCCTGCAGCTTAGGCCACTATTTCAAGATCTAAAGAGAAACATTCACTTATATTTGAAGCACTTTTCTTGAGTTCATTTTAGACACTGAGAGCCAATATTAGGAAGGAAAGAAACCATGAGGACATGTGGCCTTAGGCCAGAAATACAAAAGGCATCCTTGTGGCTCCCAGGGTCCGGCCCAGCCCAGTTCCCCAAGACTGACTGCCCCCTAGGACTAGTATTGCACATGGAAGTACTGGTGAGAAAGAGCAGTGGCTGAAGCATCCCCTCCACAGTTCTTCTCTGTGAATTTCTGACAACAGTAGATAAGGAACTGGAGATTCAGGATTGATTGCAGCCATGCTTTTGTTTACTTTGTCCATGGTGACGGGTGAGGAAAGAGATGACAGGAGGGTTGTGCCACTCCCCAGGCACATGACTGGTAGCACTCAGGTGCTCTCAGAGCTCATAACAGTTTCTACGCCTAGTTTTTCCTTTTTTTGTTTACTATCTAATCACTCTGAAAATCAGAAACATGGAGTGCACTTGCACAAATCTCAGTTTCTCCTTCAGAAACTGGTTGCCCACTCCCTGGATGGACAATCACATCTCAAGGTGCAGTCATCTTGGGTGGCCACACTCAAGGTCAGGATTGTGCTTTCCCTTCACACAGTCCCAGCAGCCTGCAAGATCACTGACTGGCAATTTTCTAATAATGGCAGAATAACTTGAAATATTTGGATCCCAGATTCCTTTTGCTGCTATGTGGCTTATTCAAAAAAAAAAA
>NW_007730143.1:215240-220939 GCF_000696425.1 Galeopterus variegatus
GGTAACTTCCACTGACTGAGCAAAGAATATTGTTAATGTATCAATAAAGATAGTATCCTGTGAATGGTGTCATTGGTCCCATGCTCTAGAAAATGGACTCTGAGGTGGAGGTTTGCTGGCATGCAGTTTATTGGGGAGTATTCCTGGGAACATCTGTGAGGGACTGAGAGAAGCCAAATAGGGCAGAAGGAGGAGTTGAACTATGAGGCCATCACAACAGTGTCCTGGGCTTATCCCAAGGAAGCTCTGGAGCTGGGTGATCCTTCAGAAACATTCCACTTTGAGCAAAGCCTTTATGTTCAGTATCATTCAGGCACTGGATACAAGCTGACCCTGGTGTGACCTGGGGAGAGGCAGCTTCCTTCCTTCAGACCTTCGAGAACAATTGTTAGAGAGGAACTCAGCTGTCACCCATCAGCCAGCAACATTCGTGACAACTGGGGGGTCTCGGCAGTGTGTCCCTGCATCCAGTCTAAATAGTTTCTTCAAGATAGTTGCTTTCAGGCTGTAAATGGGTGGCCTGTTTCACAGCAAACTCTCTGCAGTGTGGCACTGCATCTTGTCTGTCTTCAGATCTGGCATACCAGCTGCTCTGATGCTCTTTGCAAATAGTAAGCTTCAGTTAATATTTGGATTAGATTTGTCTTAAATAAAATCCCTATTATTAAATAAAATGCCCTATTATTGGTATATTATTTTTAAAAATAGAAATTAAAGAATCTGCAGTGAAGCTGACAATGAAAAGCTTATTTATGCAGGGCAGCAACAGTGTTTTAATGATAATAATGCACTGTGTCCATAAAATACCTTCTGGGCTAAGAAATGAATTCACATTCTCATGAAGCATTTCATTCATCTAAACATCTCTGGGTATGTACATTAGTTTGCTAGGGCTGCCATGAAAAAGTACCACAGACTGGCTTAAACAACAGAAATGTCTTTTCTCATAATCCTATCGGCTAGAAGTTCAAGATTAAGGTGTTGGCAGACTTGGTTCCTTCTGCGGCCCCTTTCCTTGGCTCATAGATGGCCAACTTCTCCCTGTGCCTTCACATGGTCTTCCCTCTGTATGTGTCTGTCTCCTAATCTCCCCTTCTTATAAGGATACCAGTTGTACTGGATTAGGGCACACCCTATTGGTCTCATTCTAACTTAATTACCTCTTTAAAGGCCCTACCTCCAAATGCAATCACATTCTAAATATTGGGGGTTAGGACTTCAACATATAGATTTTGGGAAGACGTAACTCAGCCCATGAGAGTGTATGGCAAGGGCTCATACTTTTAATATCATTTTATAGTTAGCCAAACTAAGACAGGGATGTTGAGTGGCTTGAGACACAGCTCATGTCATCTATGCCAAAGGCTTGTCACCTTAACTCTAATGTGACCGTGGGGTTATCTCATCCCCAAGAATCCTCTGTACACCTTCACTGCTTTTAACATAGAGATTACCCTTACCACTAATCTTCCTTAAAGCTTGTTTTGTATTGTGGAATTCAGTGACGAAAGTCATTCAAGAATGCAGTTTCTCCACAGTNCTTGTTTTGTATTGTGGAATTCAGTGACGAAAGTCATTCAAGAATGCAGTTTCTCCACAGTTTGTTCCTCTGAAAATTAATGTTACCCTATACAGGGTTCACTCTCTTGCACCAAGTTCCAGGCCCAGTTTTAATTTTTATTCCTAAAGCAGATCCCTTGCTCTGAAACTCTGTCCCCTTTTCTATCCTGTGACCAGGCCAGACCACTAGAAGGAGGCCTCATCTAACTCTTGCTCTTGAGCCTTATGAAAGTCCTAATTTGTAAGTCCCTGATTCCACTTCTCTATTCCCCACCACCATCCCACTTGCTCTACAGAGCCAAAAGCTCCTCCAAAGGAAAAGCAATGAATTCACGTCCCCATCCCCAGACAAACAGAGGGATCAGAATGGGGAATTAACATTTCTCAAGCACCTACCATGTGTTAGACACGGGGGGGCAGGTGCTTTCATAGACTTCTTCTTCTTTACTCTCCACAATACTGTAAGGTGTGTTTTATATTTGCATTTTATGGATGAGCAAATAACTTGCCCAAATTACCCATTATAATTCAGAAAGGACAGAACTGAAAGGCACACCTGTCTGTCTCCAAAAGCTGGTTTCTTTCCACTGGCCCACACTGCTTATGTGCAAAAGGCATCACAGAGCCATGCCCTAATCAAAACTTACCCTCTCCAAAAATCACCAAGTGCCCAAAAGCTTAAATGTTCAGTCTTCTTGACTTTCATACCCATTTATGTGTCTGAACAAAGGTACTATCCACCATCTTAAAATATCTTGGTATCATAGAAAAGGATGGAACTCTTCTGTGTACGCTTGATTGCTTCCTGTTTAATATGTTTCAACATCCTTCATTTGTTTTATCAGCTAAAATCTTTTCTTTGCCCACTCATCATAACCTGCATGGAGGGCTCTTAAATCTTAGCAGGCCCCCTCCCAGAGGAAGTTGTGGAAAGGGGAAAGATGAGTTCCGTTTTCTGGCTGCCTCTTCTCATGGTGCCACTCATTGGCTGACTGTCTCCCAAGGGTCCTGTAACTCTTTGGAAACCAGTCCCCCACTCCCTGGGCAGATTGTTTTCTCTTGAAGAGCTGGGTTGGGAAGCCAAACGCAAAGTACAGTCTGCCCCTTCTGTTTGTAATACAAACTTTCAGCCACACTGCTGAATGGAATGAATGAGATGTGGGGATGTGGAAAGAGATGACAAAATATCACCTGGCCACAATATGCAAGTGAAAATGGGTTTCTTTTTAAAGGGCTGCAATGGGACCCCAACCATTGAGACACTGAGTTGTGCCCAAGCATGACAATTACCAGGAGGGAAAAATTTCTAAGAGAAAAGTTTATCTTCAAGCTGAGTTGCTTAGGGCTAAGACTGGATGCTGAAGTCAGAGCAAGATAGGCACCCAAGGGCCTGTGCGGTGCCCTCCTAACAAATACCCACTTCATTCCACCCTGTGGTCCCCTCTGCATTTCTCTGACTTCTTGGTTTTCTTTATGTGACCAACCATTTATCCCCCACACAGAAAGCAGTGCAAAGTTATTTATTATTTATTATCTTTTCATCCCACCAGGCATTCTAGGGCTTGCATGATCTGACATATTCTCCCTCTAAGACCGAAATGTCTCTCCACTTGGGTAGGTTATACTCTTCACTTCTCTTTGAGTGTCTTCCTTATCCTCACTTGCCTTTTTGAAGCCCTCATGCTTTCCTCCCTGCCTGAAATAAGCACCTACCCATATCTGTTCAAATCTTATATTATAATACATATTATATTAGATTATAATACGGTCATTGGCCCAGTCCAGTTCCACCCTCTCTGAGACCATGTCCCAAGCACTCTTGGCCATGCCAGTTTCTCCGTTCTCTGACACATTCATTGCACCAAGTCCTTGCATGTTGAACCCATTCAGCATTGGTGGCATTGTTTTATGACATATCATTTTTTCGTGGATAGACATTTGGCCCCAAGCAAAAGACTAATAAGAGAAGTTTCATTTTTTCCACTTTACCTCTCAAAATAGGGGCATATATTTAGAGGTCAATAAGTATTTGTTTGAATTAAACTTACTGGTAAGAATTTCTTCTCTTTCTTTGTTTTATTACCCAAGAAGTTTTTTCCCATCAAAGACTAATTGAGCCAGAATCTCTGGGGGTAAGGCTCAGGATCTCATAGTTTTTAGAAGCTTTCTAGGTAGTTTTTAATGTGTTTCAGGGCTGGAATCACTGTTTTTTATACAGTCAGTTTTTCAAACCAGAATTTGTTCTAACCTAATGGATAAATTAGGGAATAATTTGAACATAACATGAATTTCATGTTTGTTTATGTATGATATCATCTGCAAGAAACAGTAGCAGAATGCAGAAAACTGTACATACATAAACCAAGCCATGCAGGAATACACACACACACACACACACACAAACTTCAAACATCTTCAGCTCCCTTAGTGCTCTGCCTGTGTTGTAAGCCACATCCATCCGCTTCTGGTGTTACAACGTTCTGTCAATTTCAGATAACCATTTATCACAACAACTAGCAAGCTGCAAACTTTTTGAAGCCACTTCCCAAAGCAAACTTCAGGTCCTTATCAAGGGAAAGTACCATATTTCTTGCAGTATTTATCTATTTCTTAACCACTTAACATGAGTTTGACTGTGCTGCCATTTTTATTGTTTGTTTTTTTAATGTGTCTCAGACAAAGTTTTGATATGTTATATCCCTAACCCATTTTACCCATAAGCTCTATGGTTTTAATTGGCAATTCTGCATAGCAAGGTGATTTTTAGAAACACTTATGTGGTGTAATTGCGGAACTGTCTGCCCTCAGCACCCTATCTCCCTTAATACGTGCTGAAAAGATGGAGAGCTTAAGAAAATATGGGGAGAAAAGGAGACTAAATGGTAGAGCATAAGGAAATTATAAATTTGAACTTGTTACAGTTCCAAATAAATCTACTAAACTTAAGGCAATTATTTAGCTTGGAATTCCATAATCCTCTGGAATTTCTGAAGTGAGAGAAATAAAAGTTGTTTTGATAGTGGCAGGGGTCAGGAAGGATGTGTGAATCAATAAATTAATGCTCAGGAAATTTTACAAATTTGAAAGTTAAATTCATGTCCTTCCGATGAACATTTTATTTTAATTTTATGAGAGGAGAATAATTTGCAATTAACTGAAAATTTTCATCCTTTAAATAATTACTATTTGGTTTGAACCCAATCCTTGTTTGCTTTTAAGCCAACTCTAAAGGTTTTGACAACAAGCCTGCAAAGAGGTACAGTTGTCCTTTGCTATCTTCAGGGCATTGGTTTCAGGACCCCCGCAGACACCAAAATCCACAAATGCCCAAGTCTCTTATGTAAAGTGGTGTGGTATTTGCATATAACCTATGCACGTCCTCCCATATACTTTAAATCATCTCTGGATTACTTATAATACTTAATACAATGTAAACGCAATGTAAATAGTTGTTACACTGTATTGGTTTTTTTACTTGTAATATTTTTTATTGTTGTATTGGTTTTTTGTTCCAAATATTTTTAACCCACAGTTGGTTGAACCTGAGGATGCAGAATCGCAAATACCAAGGTCCAGCTGTACTCACCTGTTTTTTGTTTGTTTCATGAAAAAGAAGTGACTAAATGGCTTTTATGACTTCTACTTTGAACAAATTGTTCTATCTCACCCACATGGCCCACATTCAGCCCTACTGAATGCCTTAGTATTTAAAACCAAATTGGTGATAGAAATTTCACTGAGAGTCTCTAAAAGACAGCCCGTGCTTTTTGCCAAATATTTCCAGGTTCCCGCCTGTGGGCACATAGCAGTTTTGCATTGCCAGACCTCCTGTAGGTGGACTGACAACAGGAGGTGGACTGACAACAGGATTGACGTCCAAGAATGTGGTGGTGCTAATGAAGAAGTCCATCTGGAATGAACTCACACATGAGCAGGTTGTGAAAGCTAAGTATATTCTTTTTTATTTCTAAAATAACAACTGGAATCTTCCTTATATGTAGTGATTTAAAATGATACACATGCACACATACACACACATGCAGATACAAACACAAAAATAGTAATACCGAAAAGTACATTTTGGGCCGGCCCGGTGGCGCACTGGATAGTGTGCCGCTTGGGAAGCGTGGCGGCGCTCC
>NW_007730144.1:0-207 GCF_000696425.1 Galeopterus variegatus
TTGTGGTTCTCATGTGCACTTCACTGGGGATCAGTTACAGGGAGCACTTTTTCATGCATCTATTGGCCATTTGTAGTATCTTCATCGAAGACATGTCCATTCAGGACCTTTGTCCACTTTTAAAATTGGGTTATTGGGGTTTTTTGTTTGTCTGTTTGTTTGTTTTACTGCTGAGTTTTATGATTCCTTATATTTTGGGGATATTAG
>NW_007730144.1:5548-19630 GCF_000696425.1 Galeopterus variegatus
CCTGGCTTATGTTGCTTAGCATAATGTCCTCCAGGTTTCTCTGTGTTGTCCCAAATGGCAGGATTTCCTTCTTTTTTAGGGCTGAGCAATGCTCCATTATACATATTTGTCACAGTTTCCTTATCCAATTATCCACTGATGGACTCTTAGGTTGCTTTCACGTCTTGGCTACTGTGACTAATGCTGCAATGAACATGGGAGTGCAGACATCTCTTTGAGATCCTGATTTCAGTTTCATTGGATATACACCCAGAACCGCGATTGCTGGATCATCAGCTGTTCTATCTTCAGTTTCAGAGGAACCTCCACACTGTATGACATCATGGCTACGGCTACACCCATTTACAATCCCACCAACAGTGTACAAGGGCTCCCTTTTCTCCACATCCTCAAGAGCACTTGTTATCCTTTGACTTTCTGACAATAGCCATCCTAACAGGTGTGACGTGGTGTCTAATTGTGGTTCTCATGTGCACTTCACTGGGGATCAGTTACAGGGAGCACTTTTTCATGTATCTGTTGGCCATTTGTAGTATCTTCATTGGAGACATGTCCATTCAGGACCTTTGTCCACTTTTAACATTGGGTTATTAGGGTTTTTTGTTTGTTTGTTTGTTTTACTGCTGAGTTTTATGATTCCTTATATTTTGGGGATATTAGCCCCCTATAAGAAATATATATGATTAACAAATATTTTCTCTCATTCTATAGGTTGCATTTTATTTCATTGATTTTCTTTGCTGTGCAGAAACCTTTTAGTTTGAGTAGTTCCAATTGTTTATTTTTGCTTTGGTTGCCTGTACTTTTGAAGTCATAGTCATAATGGCATTGCCAAGACCAATGTCTAGAAGTTTCTCTCCTATTTTCTTCTAGAAGTTTTACATTTTGGGGCCTTACGTTTAAATCTTTAATCCTTTTTGAGTTGATTTTTGTGTCTGATGTAAAATAAGTGGACAATTTTATTCTTTTGCACGTGGAAATCCAGTTTTCCCAACACCATTTATGAAAGCGACTGTCCTTTCCCCATTGTGCATTCCTGGTGCCCTTGTCAAATATTAGTTGACTGGGGGGGTGGGGTTGTTTTGTTTTATAATTTTGTTAATAATTTTTTACATTTTATGATGTTGTTGTAGAGCAGTTGGGAGGGAGAGGGAGAGGGGAAAGGGGAAAGAAATGGGATGGAAGAAGGAGGAAGGAGGGGTGGGATTGAGGCCTGTGGCAGCCCCCACATTACCACAGGGGAGACTGGTAGGCTTCCAGTGGTGTCTTGGTTATTGCCGGGCTGGGCAATAAGCCTCACCCCCCGCCACCCCACCTCAGGAACCCAAGGCCCTTCTTGCTGAGACTTGCTGGTCGTCACTGGGCTGGTTGAGCATGGTGGGGGGCGTGGCCGAGACCATTAGCCCACTGCCACCTGGCTGGAGAGAGGCCGGGGTGCCTCCTGCAGTGGCTTAGTGGTTACTGCTGGGCTGGGTACTTGTGCAGGGGGGCGGGGTGTGGACGAGGCTCTTGGACCCCCTGCTGCCCCAGCTTGGGAGAGCCTAGGGCACCTCCTGTGGTGCCTCAGTGGTCAGCACTGAGCTGGGTGCTCGTGTGGGGTGGCGTGGACAAGGCACTTGGCTCCCATCCTCGGGACTGGTTGCGGGTGTTGGTGGGCATTGCTGAGGCCCCCAGCCCTCCCCCCTTTCTGGCTTGGTAGCCCAGGGGACTTCCGGTCCTTCCAGATGTTATAGGTGTGCTTTGGTGGTGTTAGACCTTTACTAGTTAATATCAAAGTTTGTCTCTGGTTGTGGGTACTTTGTTTTTTCTTTCAGTTCTGTGTTGGATTATTTGCTGTTCCCACCACTTAAACTCTGCACTGGAACTAATTTGTTGTCCTTTGCTTATTTCTAAAGCAGGGGAAATTCCTGTGGGGACCAGTACTTGAGCTCTGTGGTTGAGCTAAGTTGCTGCGTTGCTGCTGATTCCCTAGGGAAGGCTTTTGGCGCAGCTCAGGGTTTAATAGTTGACTTTATAGGTACTTGCAGAGCTGGTGAAATCTGATGCACCTGGGTTGTATAGAAACACTGGTCTAGGCTTATGTCTTTTCACCAAACTGCTCCCCATGCAGTTCTATATTCCTGACCAGTCTCCTCTGAGTGATCCTGCACTGATTGGGGTCAGATCAGCTGTCCTTGCTATGTCCCAGTGTTCCCCAGGTGGGCCCGTCTCCCCAACCACCCATGCTCCAAACACTTCCCATGGGACAGACCATGCTCCAGTCCCTTGTGATGACTCACCGGCTTCTGAGTGACTCGGTTTTTTCAGTTGTGGCTCCTCAGTCCTATGTGGGTCCATGGGAACAGTGTTGATGGTACTGCTGGCCTGGAAGCCACCAAGGCCCTCTTCTCACCTGCTGCCTACAAGCAATTTCATCCAAAGGGCACAGCTGTGGCCTTTTGCCAACTCCTGCTCCCTGCACTCAGCAGCTCCAGCCTTAAAGCAGTTGTGGCACAAAACAGTCAGAGTGGTTTTTGCTTTCTCTCATCGAGACTTCTCCCACCCTCATGCACTCCATAGGTCTCTCCTCTTCTTCCCCTGAGCTCTAGCAACCCCAGCTTGGCTGTCATTGCTTTTTAATGTTTGTAAACTGATTTGTGGGAGAGAGTGACACTGGGGACTGTCTATTCCACCATCCTTGAGCAGAAGCCAAATATTAGTTGACTGTTCTGGGTGGGATTATTTCTGGGACTTCTATTCTGTTCCATTGGTCTGTGAGTCTGTTTTTATGCCTGTACCATGCTGTTTTGATTACAGTAGTTTTAAAATACACTTTGACATCAGGAAGTGTGATGCCTCCAACATTGCTCTTCTTGCTCAAGATTGATTTGGCTACTTGGGGTCTTTTATGGTTCCATATAAATTTTAGGATTGCTTTTTCTAATGCTGTGAAAAATGTTGTTGGAATTCGGATAGTAACCGCAATGAATCTGTAGATCACTTTGAGTAATATGAACATTGTAACGATATTGATTCTTCCAACTCATGAACATTCAATGTCTTTCCATGTTTTAGTGTCTTCTTCAATTTCACCAATGATGTATAATTTTCACTGTACAGACCTTTCATTTCTTTGGTTAAAATTAATTTTTTATATAACTAAAAGAAAAGACTTTTTTAAAAAACGGGGAGGGCTGGCCCGGTGGCGCACTGCTATAGTGCACCGCTTGGGAAGCGCGGCAGCGCTCCTGCCGAGGGTTCGGATCCCACATACAGACCGCTTCCCACTCACTGGCTGAGCGAGGCGCGAGAGCAACACTGAGGGTTGTGATCTGTTGCCGGACATGGAAAAAGACAAAAAGGAAAAAAAAAAAAAAAACGGGGCAAAAACTGAAAAACAAATAAATTATTTTATTAGTTTTTGATGTTTTAATAAAAGAATTTTTTTCTTAGTTAATTTCTTGATATTTTGTAGTTAGTGAATAGAAATTGATTTTTGCATGTTGATTTTGCATCCTGCAAATTTGCTGAATTTGTTCATTGGTTCTAACAGGTTTTTGGGGAAGTGGTTAGGGTTTTCTATATACACGGTCATGTCATCAGCAAACAGATGATTTTGCTTCTTCCTTTTCAATTTAGATACCTTTTGATACTTTTTATTGCCTAATGTGCCTTGCTAGGACTTTCAGTACTATGTTGGATAGAAGTGGCAAGAGCGGGCCCACATCCCTGTCTTGTTCCTGATCTTAGAGGGAAAGCTTTCAGCTTTTCACCATTGAGTACAATGTTAGCTATGGGCTTGTCATACATGACTTTTATTGTGTTAAAGTGCATTCCTTCTGTACCGAATTGTTGAGAGTTTTTCTCATAAAAGAATGTTGAATTGTGTCAAGTGATTTTTCTGCACCTATTAAGATGATCATATGATTTTTGTCTTTCGTTTTGTTAATTTAGTGTATCACATTTATTGATTTGCATATGTTGAACCATTCTTGCATCCTAAGGATAAATTCTGCTTGATCATGATGTACAATACTTTTAATGTGCTGTTGAATTCAGTTTCCTAGCATTTTGTTGAGGATTTTTGCATCTGTGTTCATCAAGGTCTCATAATAAAACAATTAGCTAGTCTAGTTCCTTTGCTCTTCCATAAACTTTTTTTATTTAATTTTTGTTTTATTTTTGTCATTGTACCTGTTTCTGGGAAACAATTTGTTGTTTTAATACATGCATATATTGTATAATGATCTAATCAGAATAGTTAGCATATCTATCATTTGTCTCAGGTTATAACATTCAAGATCCTCTTGAATTGGTACAATAATGTAATAGTTCTGCCTAACATGATGCAACTATCTTGCATACAACTGAAAACGTGTTAATCCCTTTGCCAGGCCCTTAGATGATATTTACACTTCTTCCACTATCCCATGACTTAAATGCAAATACTATGATGTAAAAGTAAGAATATTTAAATGCTGATATATGTCAATAGGTCTCATGGTTCATGATAAAGAATAAGAGGAACAAAAACAAAGATAATTGCTTAATATATGTACAGTGTATATGCATAAATACATATTCTTTTTTAAAGTTTATTTATTTATTTATATATATATTTTTTACATTCTCAGATGTTGTGGAGCAGTTGTGGGGAGGGGAGAGGGAAAGGGGAAAGGAAATAGGGTGAGAGAAGGAGGAAGGAGGGGGTACATGGTTGAGGCTCATGGCAACACCCTCATTCCTGCAAGGGAGACCAGAGGTCTTCCAGCAGTGACTTGGTGGTTGCTGGGCTGGATGCAGATGTTGGAGGGTGTGGCTGAAGCCCTTGGCTTCCCACCCCCCTGGTTTGGGAGGCTGGGGCATTTCCTGTGGTGTCTCGGTGGTCATTGTTGGGTTGGTTGCATGTGTCAGGGGGTCATGGCTATGGCCCTCAGCCCACCACTGCCTTGGCTCAGGAGCCCAGGGTACTTCCTGCAGCAGCTTGGTGGTCATCACTGAGCTGTTTATGGATGTTGGGGACATGGCTCAGGTCCCTGACCCTCCCCACACCCTGGCTTGGGATCCCGGGGGGGCTTCCAGTCCTTCTAGGTTTTATAAGTGTTCTTTGGTGATATCAGACCTTTACTAGTTAATATCAAGCTTTGTTTTTTCTTTCAGTTCTGTGTTGGAGTATTTGCTGTTCCCACTACTTAAACTCTGCACTGGAACTTAGTTGTTGTCCTTTGCTTACTTCTAAAGTGGGGGAACTTCCTGTGGAGACCAGCACTTGAGCCCTGTGGTTGACCTAAATTGTTGCTTTGCTGCTGATTCCCTGGGGAAGGCTTTTTGTGCAGCTCAGGTTTCAATTATTGACCTTATATGTACTTCTTGGTCTTGTGAGTTCTGGTGCACCTAGGTTGTGTGGAAACTCTGGTCTGGGCCTGAGACTTTTCAGCAAACTGCACCCCCTGCAGTTCTATATTCCTATCCAGTCTCCACTGAGTGGCCCTGTGCTGATTGGAGGACAGATCAGCTGTCCATGCTGTGCCCCAGTGTTCCCCTGGTGGCCTGTCTCCACCACGACCCATGCTGCAAACACTTCCCATGGGATGGGCCTTGTGCCAGTCCCTCGTGATGATTCACTGGCCTCTGGGAGGCTCCTTTTCCCAGTTGTTCTGGCTCCTCGCTCCTGTGTGGGTCCACAGGAACCCTGTTAGTGTTCTTGCTGGCCTGAGGGCCACCAAGGCCCTCTTTTCCCCTGCCTCCTCCAAGCAACTTCACACGATGAGTACAGCAGCAGCTTTTGCCAGCTCCTGCTCCATGTGTTCACCAGCTCCAGGCTTGAAGCAGCTGGGATTCGAAATGGTCAGATCGATCCTTTCTTTCTTTCATCATGGCTTCTCCTACCTTCATGAACTCCGTAGGTCTGTCCTCCTCTTCCCCTGAGCTCAGATGGCCCTAGCTTGGCTGTCATTGCTTTTGAATAGTTGTAAATTGGTTGATTTGTGGAATAGAGTGACACTGGTGACCATCTATTCCATCTTTGAGACATATTCTTAACACAACAGGGAGAACAACCTTAATCCTCATTTCTGTAACTGGTCACGTGGTCCAAGCTGGCCTTTATAACTTCCTTCTTCTACTACCCATTCTGTATTCTCTTTGCCTTCAGCGAGCACCTCAGCTGGTCATGGTTCTTTACCTGACAAGGTGAACAAAACCTTCATCCCTGAAGAGTCTGAGCCATTCATCGTCTTGCTTGGAGTTGGTTGTTGCGATTTTCCATTAACCTTAATCACAGAGGACGGTAGTATGAAGAGATGCCCTTAGTACTAAAGGATCTCCTGTATTCCAGACATAATCTTCCTTACCTCCATTGTGAAGGAGTAGTCCAACTTCCCCTACTGTGGGAATGGCTGAGAGCTGAGAGCCGTTGGCAGATCCCCCAGGATCTGTAGTCCAGGGTTCTGTAGCACATATCCTTCTCCGATATCCCACAAGGCAGTGGGAGAATCGGGGTCCTATGTCCCAATACTAGCACGCTCATCCTCAGGGTGCAGGACCATGCAGGCAGGCTGTTGATTCCCTGCTAGTCCCCCACCAGGATTCATGGGCAGGTTTTTCCCTGATGAGGCATTTTCAAGCCAAAAGGCTGCCTGCTCCTTCCCTTCACTTCTTTTTATTATATTTTTAATGTAAAATACACATAACATAAAATGTACATCTTAACCATTTTTAAGTGTACAGTTTATTAGCATTAAGCACATTCACATTGTTGTGCACCTATCACATCTTTAGGACTCTTTAATCTTTAATCTTGTTGTGCACCTATCACATCTTTAGGACTCTTTAATCTTTAATCTCTTTAATCTTCAGGATTAAAAATCTTCCCAAACTGAAACTCTGTTCCCATTAAACAACAGCTCCCCATCCCCCCAACCAAGCTCCTGTCGACCACCCCTCTACTTTCTGCCTCCATGAGTTTGACTACTCTAAATACCTCACATAAGTGGAATCATACAGTATTTATCTTTCTGTGACTGGATTATTTCGCTTAGTATAATGTCCTCAAGGTTCATCCTGTTACAGCACGTGTCAGAATTTCCTCCTGTTTTTATTTTTATTTTTTGTCCTTTTTGAAACCGGCCGCACTGCGCTCAGCCAGTGAGCGCTGTGAGCGCACCGGCCATCCCTATATAGGATCCGAACCCGCGGCAGGAGCGCTGCTGCACTCCCGGTGCCGCACTCTCCCGAGTGCGCCACGGGCTCAGCCCAGAAGAATGGTCACTTTTTTGTTCGTTTGTTCGTTTTGGCAGCTGGCCACTACAGGGATCTGAACCCTTGACCTTGGTGTTACCAACACTGTGCTTTAACCAACTGAGCTAACCAGCCAGCCCAGAATTTCCTCCTGTTTTAAGGCTGAATAATACTCCATTGTACGGATGGACATTTGGGTTGTTTTCAACTCTTGGCTATTGTAAATAATGCTGCAGTGAACATGGGTGAGCAAATATCTCTTCAATCTGCTTTTAATTTTTTTTAGAAATATACCCAGAAATTGGATTGCTGCATCATATGGTAATTCTAGTTTTTATTTTTTGATGAACCTCCATGCCGTCTTCCATAGGGAAGATTGCACCGTCGTACAATCCTAATAACAGATTGCACTGTTGTACAATCCCAGCAACGGTTAACAAAGGTTCCACTTTCACCACATTCTCACCAACACTTATTTCCTGATTTTTGGATAGTAGCCATCGTAATGGGTATAAAGTGACATCTTATAGTAGTTTTGATTTGCATTTCCCTAATAACTGCTGAGGTCGAGCATCTTTGCATGTGCTTATTGGCCTTTTGTATGTCTTTTTTGGAGAAATGTTTATTCAAGTCATGTGCCCATTTTTTAATTGAGTTGTTTGCTTTTGCTGTTCAGTTCTAAAAGTTCCTTATGTATTCTGGATAATAATCCATTATCAGATACATGAATTGTAAATATTTTCTCCCAGCCCATGGGTTGCCTTTTTATCCTGTTTATTGTCTCATGTGTGGAAGTTTTTAATTCTGATTTAGTCCCATTTGTCTGCTTGTTCTTTTGTTGCCTGTATTTTTGGTGTTGTATCCAAGAAATCATCGCTGCATCCAATGTCATGAAGCTTTTCCCCTAAGTTTTCTTCTAAGTGTCGTGTAGTTTTAGTGCTTATGTTTAGGTCTTTAATCCATTTTGAGTTAATTTTTGTATGTGGTGTAATGTAAGGGTCCAACTTCATCCTTTTGCATGTTGATACACATTGTCCCAATATTATTTGTTGAAATTCCTCAGCTCTTAAAGAAAAAAGTGACAAGGAACAGGGTGACTAAGCGTGACAAGGCCTTCTCTTCCTTTTGCTGAGCCACTCACTCACTCAAGAACTTTGGGCATGAATTCATTCATTTATGCATTGTGCAATGTTCAAACCTGGATTCCATGACCTCCATAAAATTTAGGAAGTCTGTGGAATTAGATAGCGGAAGAATGTATCTTTATTTGCAGTAACCTCTAACTGAAATTAGCATTATGGATAATAAATGCAGACAACCAACCGCAGGAAGATTAACAGTACCTATGACTTTCTCAGCAAGATATTTTCACATCACACTAACTGTGGCAGCAGATCTCTCCAAATATCCTCTGCACTTGTCACTACTTCCAAACTACAGTAGTTATCAGATCTGCCACTCAATTTTATTATTTAATGCATTAATGAAAATGCACATATATTTTATGATATCACAATGTGATTTTTAAAAATATTTTGATAACCACATTTCAATGACATTTCTTTCATTTCTATTACTACCTATTTTACTTCATGCATTTTAAAACATTCTGAGAAGGGCCCCACAGGTTTCCCTGGACAACCAAGGAAAAGGTTCAGAAGCTCCACTGGGGACACAGCAGCCCATTGCCGCAGACTTGGTCACTGGCTACAGGAAGATCCTAGCCACGGGGGTTGAGAGGGCGCACGGATAAGTAGACACAATGCCACTGAGTGATTTCTGTGCCGGGGGCACCAGGCACTGTGGGAGCCCAGTGAACCACACAACTCCAATTGACCAGCCATTTCTTGCATGTTTCAGTGTGAGGAGAGACTATTCCCTCGTCAGCCGTGAGGACTGACTCTGCCCCAATGACCTGTTTGCCCCTCTTAGTGCAGGTAATGAGATTCAGAGAAACCAGCCCTTCCCCCCTTGGCAGCAGCAGATCAGCTCTCTTTCCCCTCTTCTGCTGACACTAGATATATTCAGCTGTGGGAGCAGAAGTGCTTGGTGTGCTCTTGGTAGCTATGGAAATCCCAGGGTTTCCCTAGCAACAGTTCCAGACGGGTCTTGTTGCTAGGGAATGTGGGATTTCCCAGGCTGCTGAATGAGCGAGTGCTCTAGCCCAAGGGCTGACACACTAGAACAGCAGTTGGTCTGAGCCCCAGGTGATGGATAGTTCCTCTTGACCCTGATTCTTTTGGAGCACCCAGGCCTATAGCCAAGGGAAACGGTTAGGGCTGCACAATGGCTGAGGGGATCTTGAGACGGGATGAGGAGGGAGTGTTGGGGGTAAGCAAACTAATTAGAAAAGTCTGAATGAGCCCAACAGATGCCAGGAAGTGGAAGACGCTAGACTTCAGGAAACTCTCAATCTTCCAGTCCAGCACTTGGCTGTCCCCAAAGCACTTTCCCTGAGATTATCACAGAGCACACACCTGCTTACTTTCAAGAGAAGGCCCAAGATTAAAACTAAGGCTGGTCTCCTGGCTCTGCAGCCCAGATGGTCACACAGGGCCCCATGCTTAGAAGGACTCTGCACGCTTGGTTTCACGCTCTGCTATCACCCACTTGAAATGCTTAATTTTTAAACCAGTGTCCCCAAGTTTTTACTTTGCACTGGGCCCCACAAATTATGCAGCCAGTCCTAGTTAGAACCCTTGTTTTACAAAGGAGAAAACTGATCCATAGGGCGCGGATGTAATTAGCCGGAGTTCACGTGTCAGAAAGCACACCTTAGGGGCCACTGTGTTTGCCCTTAGGTGCTTTCAGGCACCAGCAGCGAAGAGGAGCTTGACCCAAACAGACGCGGGAAGGCACTCCTGGGGTCCCCGTGACAGATAGGTAGCTATGGCCAGTTGTAGTCCCCTCTCTTGTTCTATGTGCTGAACTCAGAACTGGAGAAAACAAGGCTTCAGGGAGCTCTCAGCGCTGTAGGAAAGATGGACAGCACTGAGAACACGTGATTGGAATAAGAGCTGAGGAGGCGCCAGCAGCGAGGCCATGGCAGGTGGGAGCCGCGTGGCTTCCTTCATGTCTTAGGAAGCCCCGAAGCTGGTGTCTGCTTCCTCCTGCCTTGGCTCCCACACGAAGTGGATATTTCCCATCTCTTTGTCTCCTACTCACTAATTCCAGAACAACACTGTACACACATTTAGTGAGGTCTTGCATATTAGCCCCTGAGATGATACCTGTGAGGGGCTGAACTGTGTCCCTCAAAATTCATGTGTTGAACTTCTAACCCCCGGCATTGCAGAATGTGACTGTGTTTGGAGAGAGGGCCTTAAAGAAGTGATTGAGTTCAAATGAGGTCGCTAGAGTGGGCTCTAACCCAATGTGACTGGTGTCCTGATAAGAAGAGGAGATTAGGACACAGACACACATAGGGACAATCATGTAAGGACACAGTGAGAAGACGGCTTCTACAAGCCAAGGAGAGAGGCCTCAGGAGAAACCAACTTCCAACCTCCAGGACTGTGAGACAATACATTTCTGCAGTTTAAGCCATTAAGTCTGTGGCACTTTGTTATGGCAGCCTGAGCTGGCTTGTATAATATCCCCCCAGTCCTGGGAGGTGAGCACTATGACTATCTCACAGAGGAGGAACCTCAGACTCTGAGGGGTTAAGTGTCTTATTCAGGGTCATACAAGCTACGAGGAAGCCATGCCAGAACTGGAACTCAGCTTGGTCTCACCTCCAAGCCTGTGTTTACAGCTTGGCCAGCCTGGGTAGGACTGCACCCCAGCTCACCCAGTCCAGAACATCCGGAGCCCTGTCCTAAGCATGCCCATCCCTCTGCTGTCCTGTGAGCTCAGGGACTTCCTGGCACAAGTCTCTTGCCTCTGGGCCCATCCATAGCACATATCTACCTCAGGTTCCAATTTGTTAAAGCTTCCCTGTGGTTTGCATCCCTGCCCCAAGCTGAGACAACTGCCCTAGCTGGATCCTTTGATGGAAGGACTCTGGGGCCATATAGACATTTACTGTCCTAAAGACCAAACAAAAAAGTGGCCACACCAGCAGATCCCAGATTCTGTCACCTTCATGTGGAGGAGCAGGTCAGCTCTCTCTTTGACTCTCTCTTTTCATCTCCCGCAGCCAGGTATCGTCCCAAACAAAGGACTATCTACCCAGAGAAAACCGTACCACTCTCCTCAAAAGCAAAAGCAACTACAGGAGATTGTTTTTTCTTTCTTTCTTTCTTTCTTTCTTTCTTTCTTTCTTTCTTTCTTTCTTTATGTTTAGTGCTTTATTGAGGTATAACGTATATACAATAAATTGCACAGTTCTTAAGTGTCTGGCTTGAAGAGGCATTTAACAAAATGTACATTCTCATGTAGCCATCATCCTGGTGCAGATGGTAGTTGTGTTTTTAAAGAGAAATCCCCACCTCTCTGTTACAAGGTTTCCATGAACAGTGTGCCAACTGTGGCCATATCACATGTTGGGCCCGGAGGATCTAGAGCTGAAGTACAAAGTCAGTGGACTGGATGACTTCCCTAACCCAGAGGACAAGAGCTATGGCGGAGAGGACAGGTGCCAGGGAAGCACAGGGAGGGGCCCATATGCAGCCTGGAGCAGTCCTGAAAGATTCTCCTAGAGCTTGTGACAGGTAAACTGAATCGTGTAGAATTAGGAGTCTGCTGAGAGGAGAAGGGAAAACAAGGGGACATTGTAGACATAAGGATGTGCAAAGGCTTAGGGGCATCAAACAGCTTAGGGGGGAAAGTTCAGAGTAGATACAGCAAAGTATAGCTCATAGGGTGCCATTTGGGGTCAGGAATAAGACATGGCTACAGAGAAATGAAACTGAGCTGTTGCCCGACTGAGAAGCTATTTCTGAAGCCAGAGCAGTCAGTACCCATCTACTGTTCATGTCAGGTTTTATTGTTTGTGGTCAAAGGCCAATGCACAATACACGGAGCAAAGAGCAGAAACCGCATGATTTTTCAGAGCAATGTCCAGAAAAAATATGAGTCCCTGCCTGAAAAATGACATTGCGGAGCAGTTACATAAACAGAATTATCCGTCTAATAGATCATAGCACTAATTGATCAGGTGTCTAAAATCAGGTTAGCACTGATGCTTAAAGCAGTCAGTATCGAATAGGTATTTAAGGGTATAAAATTAAACACACGTTTCATCTCGTTGTCCCAACACATCCTTTCCTCCTGCTTTAAATATGTCTTTTATTCTATTGTCTAGAATGCACCTGTTTAAGCTGTTTTAAATCTTTTCTGTGGTTCCTTCCCTTAAACACTCAAACATTCTAAAGTCTCTTCCATTAAAAAAATTCTCCCCCCGCCACCTCTGCATGGTCACTAGCTACTATTCAATCTCTTTCACTCTTTTACAGCCAAATTTCTCAAAAACGTTCTACGTATGTTTTATTTCCTTGCCCACATTTCAGCTCTAAGCCACTGCCATTTTTCTGTCCCCACCACACCATGGAAATTGCTCTTGCCAAAGTCACTAATGACCTCAGTGTCGCTAAATCCAAAGGGCAAATCCCAGCCCTCCATAACTTAACACACTCTCTCCTTGCTTCTGTGTTGTTCCTTTCTCTTGGGTTTCCTAGAGTCACTTTCCTTATTTTCAGTCCCAAACTACCCAGGTGCTTTCAGTGTTTAACAAATGAGAAGAGGAGCAGAAGCAAGCAGAGAGACTGAAAATAAGGAAATAATGAAAAATAATCCTTTATTGAGTCAGCTCACTGAGATATAGAAAATGTTTGCTGCAGCATTTAGCGTGGCCCAGCTAATACACTATCTCTATGCTAATGACAACCAAATATTTGAATTCCAGGCTTGTGCTTCTAAGTATTCATCAAAAAAATTGACAACAGTGCCCAAAATGATAGGACAGAGAATATTTTTTAAAGTAGATTACTAGGAATTCACATAAATTCATTCATCTAACAAATGTTTATTGAGTGCCTACAGTGCACCAGATACTGTGCAAAGCGCTAACAGCACATGTCTCCTCTGTGTCTGGCTTTATTCACCAAGCATAATGTTTTCATGGTCCATTCATGTTGTGGCATGGGTAAACTGAGTGCAAGGACTGGATCTCTCTGTGCTCATCACTGCAAACTTAGAGCCTAGCATGGTGTCTGTCCTATTGTATGGATCTAAGTTCCACATTTTGTTTATCCACTCATCTGCTGATGGACACATGGGTTTCCACCTGTTAGCTATTATTGAATAATGTTGCTATGAACGTTGCTGTATAAATATCTTTTCAAGTCCCTGCTTTCAGTTCTTTTGGGTATATATCTAGAAGTGCAATTGCTTGCTCCTATGGTAACTATGTTTAAGCTTCTGAGGAACCAGCACACCATTTTCCAAACTGGCTGCACCATTTTACGTTCCCACCAACGATGAATCAGGGTTCCAATTTCTCCACATCCTCACCAGCACTTGATCTTTTCTTTTCTTTTTTTTTTTTTTATTATAGCCATCCTAGCATATGTAAAGTGGTGTCTAAGAAGACTTTTTTTAATGCAAAAGGCATACATGAATACAGTCTTGTTCTAAGAAATTCAACCCCAGAACAGAATAAAAGGACAGAGTCAATTTCACTGGAGCCACCTCCAAGCTCCTTCCACTCTCCAGAGAAAACCACTGTTAAAAATTTGAGCCGGCCCGGTGGCACACTGGATAAGTGCGCCGCTTGGGAAGCACGGCGGTGCTCCCGCCCGAGGGTTCGGATCCCACATACAGACCGGTTCCCGCTCACTGGCTGAGTGAGGCGCGGGAGCAACGCCGAGGGTTGCGATCCCGTTGCCGGACACGGAAAAAGACAAAAAAAAAAAAAAAAAAAAA
>NW_007730144.1:19640-54985 GCF_000696425.1 Galeopterus variegatus
GTTGCCGGTCCCCGGTCTGGTACGGGGGCAACACTGAGGGTTGCGATCCGTTGCCGGACACGGAAAAAGACAAAAAAAAAAAAAAAAAAAATTTGGGGGGCCTGGGCCCAGACCTTGCTCTCTGCCTTTATAGTCTTACGTGTGTGTGAATGTAATTCACTCATTATTCTGTCGGTAATGCCAATATCCCTGCTTCTTTCTTACCGTTACACTGTTCCTTCTGTTCGAGAAGTTCCACTCCTAGAATCTCTCCCTACAGCTTATCCCACTGGTTATAACGCAGTCTTTGATTTTCGGGAAGAGTAAGCTGTGTTAGATATGTTCTCGGCTGACCTGCATCTGTCACACATACTGACAACTCTTTATGCTCCTCTGTTTCTCTGAAACCACCTTCTTTTGTCTGGGAAAAAAAGAATTAGAAAGATTTTTTCCCGTTTGAAGGAAACAACTGTCACAGGGTGCCAACATGGGAAACAGGCAGGGTTTGATGAAAGATCGCCCTCTGCTGGCTGTATTAGTCAAGGATCTCCAGGGAAACAACCAACAGGAGATAGATATTATAAGGAATATTATATTTAAGTATATATATAATATATATAAATACACACCACCTAAAGGCATTGCAATCGACAACAGACCACATATGCAATGATGTTTCTATAAGATTATGATGGTGCTGAAGAATTCCTATCACCTAGTGATATGGTAGCTCTCATAACATCAGAGCACAATTTCTTTATTTTTAATAAATTCACTGTAGCCTAAGTGCACAGTGTTTATAAAGTCTACAGTAGTGGACAATAGTGTCCCAGGCCTTCAAATTCCCTCACCACTCACTCACTGACTCACCAGAGCAACTTCCAGTCCTGCAAGCTCCATTCACGTAAAGTGTCCTATATAGATTACCACTTGTTATCTTTTATACTGTATTTTCGATGTGCCTTTTCAGGGATGGTCGGGTAGCTCACCTGGTTAGAGGATAGTGCTGATAACACCAAAGTCAGGGGTTCAGGTCCCCATGCCAGCCAGCAAAATATATGTGTGTGTGTGTGTCTGTGTGTGTATTTCTTTTTTTAGTGTACCTTTTCTGTGTTTTGATATGTTTAGATACACAAATACTTACCATTGTGTTACAATTGTTTACAGTAATCAGTACAGTAACATGCTGCATAGGTTTATACTCTAGGAGCCATAAGCTGACCATATAGCCTAGGTGTGTAGTAGGCTGTACCATCTAGATTTGTGTAAGTATGTGTAGAGGATATTATAATCATTTGATCATGATTAAGAAGTTACTAATAAGATAGAATTAAGATACATAAGTGTTACAGGACCAAAGTCCTTAGTATAGGAGGCCAAAGCCTATAGTTAGGGGGCCAAAGCCCAATCTTATAGGAAAGAATGTAGGAAAGTTGAGATTGAGAAAGACCAGGAAACTTACACAGGTCTAAAGCCTTTAATGTGGACAAGAGAACTGAAGCAGAACAGGGATTGTTCTGAGGGCAATAACCCTTAATACAACAAAACCTAAATGATGGGAAAATATGTGAGTTAAGATCTCCAAGGACGTTCTGCTAGATTAGTTAGTACATGGGGGTCATTCCACATCTTGCCTTAAGCTGTTTCTTTGAGTTTCTTAAGAATGTGGGCACCTTAATGATTATTTTATTGTTTCTTTTGCATGTCACATAGCTTAGATTTATGACTCTTTTGATGGTAAATTGTTTAAACTATTTTAAGCCATGTGTGCTTGGGTGAAAATAGCCATGTAGCCAGTTTCTTCACATTCTTGCTATGATTGATTAACCATCTGTTTTTTATTCTGTAATTTCCTTGTCTTTACAATTAAAGCTGAAGCAAAAACCAACTCAAGGCTACCCCCTACCTCTCCTTCCTTGGAGGAGTTGCCTTGGTGCGGTCTCTTTAGGCTTCTCGTTGCCCTTAATACTTGGGCTCTGAGTAATCTTTGCGTCTCTGTCACTCTGTGAGCAGTGACAAGTATGCTCTGTGATGTTCACAGTGACAAAATAGCCTAATGATGTATTTCTCAGAACATATCCCTGTCATTAAGTGACACATAATTGTATACATTAAAATATTAAATGTAATATATAGATATATGTTTATATATAATAGCTGTTATATAAATGTATATTTATCATAAGGAATTGGCTAATACAATTATGGAAGCTGGCAAGTCCCAAGATTTGCAGGGTGAGTCAGCAAGCTGGACACCCAGGAGAGCTGGTGATGTCGTTTCCAGTCCAAGTCCCAAGGCCTGAGAACCAGGAGAGCTTCCAGCCTGAAGCCCAGCAAGCTCAAGAGCCAGGAAGAGCCAATACTGCACTTCAAGTTTGAAGGCAAGGAAAAGCTGATGTCCCAGCTTGAAGAACTTCAGGCAGCAGGAATTCCCTTACCCACCCTCTTTGTTCTATTCTGGCCTTTGCGTAATTGGATGAGTCCCTCCCACACTGGGGAGAGCCATCTGCTTTACTCCGTCTATCAATTTAAATGCTGATCTCATCCAAAAACACTTTCACAGGCACACCCAGAATGATGTTTGACCAAATATCTGGGCACCCCATGGCCTAGTCAAATTGACCCATGAAATTAACCATCACACTATCCATGTGGGCCTCTTTGGGGGCCTAAACCCATAGAAGAAAGCTGTGGTACATTTAAGCAATTGCCCTGATGGGCATTGCAGGCAATCAAAACTGTAAGCAAAACAATAAGAAAAGAAAGTATGTAAGCCAAACTGGAGAGAAAGAGAATGCAATGCCAAGGCCAGGCATGTAACTGTCCTGCTCAGAACCCCGTGATGACTCCCCATCACCCACAGAACATAACCTTTACTTATGGGCTTTATGAGGTCTGACCCGCTCTCTGCCCTCTGCTGCTGCAACCACACAGGCTTCTTTGTGGTTCCTCACTTGTACCAAGCCTGCTGCTGTCTCAGGGCCTTTGCACTTGCTGTTCTGTCTGTCTGGTCACTCTTTCCCCAGGTCTCCACAGGGCTTCAGGTCTTTGCTCAAATAGCATCTGCATGGCAAAGCCTCCCCTGACCACCGGGCCCAAAACACCACCCCCTCTGTCCTTTTCTACCTCCTTACCCTCCTTTGTTTTCTAGAACTTGCTTTTTGTCTGTCTCCTTCACTAGAATGTAAATCTCATGAAAGCGTGGACTTTGTTTTTTTCACTGCGGGGGCCTGGATCAGAATAGGTGCTAAGTACTTGCTGAGCGAATGAATCAATGAATGAATGCATAAGATAGAAGGAGAGAACAGACTGAATGATGGGTAAAGAATAATTAATTTCAGGAAGGCTAAAGCTGAAAATGAATTGAGGCTTTCAAAAAATGCTGAATACAGATAAGTAAAATGCCTTTTAGTCAGCATAAAGAAGGGAGAGAACAATTACCTGGGAGAAAATAAATCCTCTTTGGTTGGCATTTTTCCTTCAGGAAGATTGATCTTCAAGCTAAAAATGTTGGAGGGGAGGGAAGAGCTAGAGTGGGAAATCCAGGCTGATGCTGGATCCCAGAGGTTCCAAGGAGCAAATGATGGCAGGGAACATCTAGATAGGGACAAAGACAGCGTCATAGAGATGCCCAGCCTCCAGAGCAGCAAAGAAGCAGCAGTTGCATGTCCTCAGGCTGGGCCAGGAAACAAGCAGATCTAAGGAAATGCCTGTGTGGACAGAGAATCTCAAAACCAAGTACCCCCTCAAACAAACACACACACACGTAAACACATGCACACATGCACAGACACTACTATGGCACAATGCTACATGGGTTCGTATATTTCTCTCCAGGCCCCAAATGGTGTCATCCAATTCCAAGGCAGTGGGTCTGAATCTTTTTTGGCTTATGGGCTCTTTGAACATGTCTGGTAAAAATTGCTCACCTATACATAACCACAAATTGTGCACATTATTTCAGGAGATTTAAGAACATCTTGGTGATTCATGAACTCCTGAAGTCTAACTGCCCCAGGTTAGAAACCCCTGTTGTAAAGGTATATTCCTAAATTTCAACACTGGGATTAACAATGTAACTGCTGAACCTTATAGTTGAAGAGTGCAGCCAAATTCTGAATTTATTCATTCAACAAATATTTTTTGAATGATTACCACATGCCAGGCCCTTTTCTAAACTCTGCAGATGCAGGAGGGTGTTTCAGAAAGTTCACAGAAAAATAGAATTACAAGATAATATGAATCTTTCCACGAACCTTTTGAAGTAGCCTCTTACTAGTTTAATTCTCACAACTGCCGTTGAGATAGGTTGTATTAATCCCCCCACCCCCGCCACACACACACACAGATGAAACAAACTCGCTAGTGGGGATATAGCTAGTCATAGAACCCCAGAAGTCCAGCTCCAGAGACATTTCACCGTGACCCCACGATGCCTCTCACAAGGTTGGTGTCTGTTCTTTCAGACAGCCAGGTTCGTCCTGAAAGCATATCTCTTAAACTATACATAGCAGGTTAGAAAAAACGACCCCACCACCAAGGACATCCATCTTTCCTATGCTTTGCTGACTCAGTTTTTAATCATCAGTGTACCTTTGGGACTTATTTGTATGAGTGACTGCACAAGTATTTTCCCATATCCGACATCTCACAAGGAGATGGCCTCACATACATGTTCAAGCTCACACTCCAGGATGAGGAAAAAAGCTTTTGGCTTTTTGGGGGGTGATGCTGCACACCCCCAGGTGCTCACGGATCTCAGGAGAGGCCCTGTCCCGTGACCATGCAGCAATGAGTTCCACAGCATAGATTCCAAGTTCAGGTTTTGTGTCCTTAGCATCACTGTGTGTGCTTCTGGTCGGGACACTCGGGGGAATAGAGGAAGTTTTTCCACTAAGAGAGAGGCGAGTAAGAGTTTGCTGCTGTAACAAAATACCACAGCTGGGAGATTTAAATGACAGAAATTTATTGATTCCCAGTTCTGGAGGCTGAAAGTCCAAGATCAAAGTGTCAGCAGGGTTGGTTCCTTCTGAGGGCCATGAGGGAAAGATGTGTTCCAGGCCTCTCTCCGTGACTAGTGGATGGCCGTCTTCTCTCACCTCTTTAATTGTCTTCCTTCTATGCGTGTCTCTGTGTCCACCAATAAACTCACTTTAACTTGATTGTCTCTCTGAAGACTCTAGCCCCAAATAAGGTCACATTCTGAGGTACTGGGATTAAGACTTCAGCATAGAAATTTTGGGAGACCCACAACCAGGCATAGTGGTCAGGGGGGTAAAAAAGAGCTGCAGAATGCTAGAAAATTTTAATGAATAAATAAATTCTTGCTATAGGACCTCCAAACTTAGTAAATGAGTAAGCCTGATTATGGACGGAGCATTGTACCGGGCACAAGCATGGATATAAAAAATCAAATGCACACCTGTGCTCTTCCCTTGAGACGTGTTCAATGTAGTTGGGAAGTCTCAATAAGTCCATGTAGCAGGTAAACAATTTTGATTGCAGACACGCAGAAATGCAAACATGTCATTTTATTCTCTTTTAATTACTTAATGGGGCAGCCATCTGAATGAGCTATCATTCCATCAGTGCTCATGCCTTGTGGCCTTTTCCAAGGGGTCCACATCCCCGCCAGGATTCTCCCCACTGTGTCACCCTCTGCCGTGCTCCAAGGCTGTTGAGGACCACAGCCCTCTTGGGGCACCAGGAAGATCCAGCTTAAAACACTGCTGAACTCAAGATGATTCAGTGGCACAGCCTTGGGCCCTTTCTGTCCTAGCACCCCACCTAGTGGCAAGGGACGTATTAGCAAGATTGCAGTCTTCCAGAATTCCAGCTGGGAAGCAGACCACAAGTCCTCTCTACTCTCAAACGGAAGTTTTCTGGAAGGAGGGAGCTCTGAGGAATTTCATAAGGAGAACACAGATTTGAGGATAATATGAGGGGACAATATTTCAATAGGGACGACGGCAGAAACATGAGTACATATATGAAACTAACCCTAAATCAAAGGTAACACATGTGGGCACTTATTAAGAACAGAGCATCCAAATTAGAGAAAAAAGGAAAACAGGCTAATTAATGGATAGTGATCGTCAGTGGCCAAGAGGGTCAGTGGCCAAGAGGCGTGGATTGGCTCTATGCGACTGCGGTGGAGGGCTCAAAAAAGGGGAGTCCCTGGACTGTGGGGGACTGTGGCTTTGTGAGTAAGCACCATCCCAGCAGCAAGTAGTTCTCGTCAAACCGAAGGGTGACTAAGCTTATCGTGGGCTGACTGCCGGCCCTTTTCCATGGAGTGATGACTAAGTTGCAATTGTCATTAAACTGTTGTTTTGAGTGTAGTACTTCCTTTGAGTGTGCTGCCAAAATTCTAGTATTTGAAAGTGAGACAAAAACATAAAAAGTTGAGCAGTCCTGGCATACAGTCGTCATTGAAAGCAGGAGCTCCCTCGAAGGAAGAGCTGGCCTGGGATTGAGTTTTGAGGTTGGCCAAAGGAAAGCCAGAGATCCTGGCACTTGAAGTTGTGTTTGGAAGGTCAACACTCTTGGAAGCCAGATTTAACTTTGGAGGAATTTTCCCCAGCAGATGGTGCAAGCCACGTGGTCCCTGAAAGACTGGGGTCTAACCTCATGGTCTAACTACTAGGCTTCCAAAGGAGGAAGGTTAACTTGAGTCGGTCCCTGGGGAAGTCGGTCTACACTTCAGCCCTTCGATGCTCTGCCAACCTTCCGTGCCCAGCAGCTCTTCCACATCTTACAGGGACAGCAACTGAACAGCCTCCTTTCTTTAAATAATTTCCTACGATAGATTCTACTTACATCAAGGCCAAGTATGTCTACCGACGAATCCAGCTGTTCACAGCAGTTCTAACACTTTGGAGCAAAGAAAAGACTTATTCACTGGGTAGTTCTTTCAAGGAAACTCAGTATATCCGTGTTATTAAGGAGGCCTGCAAGACCCCACTGGACAGTTCCCTCTGCTCCCTCTCCACCCCCCTCCCCTACAGCCCTGTGGCCCAGCCCCAGATGAACTAACATCCCAATCCCCAGCCCAACACGAATCACCTCTTTCACTGTCCGTGCTCCTAGGCCCCACGCGTCTCTGCTGCATCGTCACAGGAACTAGCCTCTGCTACCTCTACTTTCCCACGCCCCTCCACGCCACCTGTTTAGCTCTGGTCACGCCCCGCATGAGGAACCTGGGCTCCGTCTCCCTCCCCTTTTCCCCACTTCAGATTGAACTTTCTGTCCCAACCCACATGAACTGCTCTCTGCTCCCTCCCCCTCCTGTCACCCCCTGCCCCACCACTGCTCCCTGCTGCAGCTGCCCAGGAACTAACCTTTGCTCTCTCTCCAGCCCAATCCCCACACCCAACCCAGATTTCTCTGGACCAGTCCCCCATGCACTGCCCTCTGCTGCCTCTCCACCCCAAACCCCACTCCACTCCCCTACGTCTCTCTGGGCCACGCCAGGGGCTGACCTCTGCTAGTTTTCTGTTCCTGCCCATCCCCTCCAGCTCTGCATCATCCTCGCAGGAACCAACCCTCCCTGCGTCCCACTGCCTGTCCATCTCCACGGCCCCTAGAACTTGCCCAGCCACACCCCCTACCTCTCTCTGTTCCAGCCCCACATGACATGGACTCGGCTCCATCTCCTTTCCTTTCCCTCCCAGGCCATACATCTCTGGCTCGGCTACATGTGGACTCATCTTTTCCCTGTCCTTTTCCTTGCCCCGTACTCCAGATACCTCTGTGGATACGACCACACAAAAACTGATCTCTGTGGCCGCTCCTTTCCCCCGCCCCTACATCTCTCTGGTACGGCCATGCAACAACTGAGCTCGACTGCCTCACCCACCTCGTCCCACCCATCCCTCTGCATCTCTTGGTGCACCCCACAAGAATGGATCTCCACTATCTCTACATCCTCACCACCCCTCCACTCCCCTCCAGCTCCCTGAGCCAGCCCCACAGGGGACTGTCCTTGCCCCCTCTATGTCAAAATTCCCCCCCACTCCCCCACAACTCGTGTGCACCACCGCTCCCACAAAACTCTGCTGCATCCTCACCTGACCTAGTCCCTGCTCGCTCTCACTCCCCCGCACTCCCCTACACCTCTCTGGCCACCCCCACGTGTACTAACCTCTTCTCTGCCCCCACCCCGCCATTCCCCCATGTCTCGGTCCAGCTCCACATGAACTGACCTCAGTGCCTTCTCCATCCACACCCCCCCACAGCAGTCTTTTCATTTATGGGATATAAGAATGTTTCTAGGGTAGCTTATTAGCTCAATTTAGCCATTCCACAATGTATACATATTTCAAAACATTTACACAGTAAATATATACAATTTTCATGTCAATTAAAAAATAATTTTTTAAAAACTGTTTCCAGGGTCACCATTAACAGTAAAATGAGAGGCAAGACCCAGACTTTTCACTTCATTCCAATTCTGTATGTCTTTTATTGGATCATATGTCTTTTATTAGAAACAGCAACATGACAAAGGTCAAACCCCCCAGGAAATGCTGTCAACTGACTTTGGGGACCTTAATCATAAAAGCTTCGGGGACTCACATTTAACCAAAAGCTTATGTGATAACCATAACAAAAGAAGGAAAGTGAAGCTGAACAGCTCTGCAATGACTCATTCTTGAACATTGAAAAGCCAGGTCCTTCACGTCACTTTGTATTTGACCCCCAGCTGAGCACAACTCTTCTCCCCATTGCACAGACAAGGGGTCTGAGGCAACAAGAGAAGTAGCCCCAAATTGCCTGGCCAGGAAGTAGTGGAACCCATGTGAGAACCTAGGGCTGAGGCTAGTCTGGCTGTTCCCCCTGTTTCTCAAGGAGCAGTCCCTCCACATGAGACTTGTTTGGGGGGCATGGTAAAGCCCATATTCCCGAACCCCTCAGTCCTCCAGGATGCCAGGGTCTAGGGATGAGGCCCAGGGTCGCACCTCTAACATGCTCCCTGGGTAGAGTTGCCAGTTAAAAAATAGGATGCCCAGGTAAATTTGGATTTCAGGTCAACAATGAAGTTTTAGTATAAATATATCCCATTTGGACTTTTTGTCATTTGTTTATTCATTGTTGATCTGAAATTCAAATTTCCTAGGCATTCTTTTTTTATTAGCTAGATCAGGCAACCCTATCCCCAGGGGGCTGGGATGACCTCAGAAGTTTAAAAGCCTGTCCTCTCCCTCTCCGCATGTGGATGCATGATTCACTTTCCACCCCCTCACCCCTGCTTGCTCCCCATCCTCACCCCAGAGCAGAGATTTTAATGCCATCTAACAGGGCTTCTCTTGCAGGCAATCACATGCAGGGCCAGGAGGGCAGCTGGACAAGGTCACTATTGGCATATTAGCCCGGCTGTCCCCGCTCTAAGCACAAATCACCAACGAGACTCTTTTTCAGTCTTATGCTTTGCCAAAAATATTTTTAGGGCATCATTTAGGCTTGGGTGAAATGGAAATTTTATTAGTTTTACAAACCCACGGGTTCCCAAGGCAAAAAAAAAAAATTCATGCCTGGAAAGCATTAAAGGATTATTTCATTTTCTGTCCCGAGGCTGGTAAGGAGTTTTGCATCGACCAAGCTGCCTTCAACACAGTGGTTTAGAAGATGAACTCACAGTCAAGGCTAAAGAACTCATCCTTAGAGAACAAAAGTTCAAACTATGAAAGGTTTTATTTTTTAAGACAAAACAAATAGCATTAACACATATCCAAATGCTAGTGCAAGAGCTCACTGCGTCTTATAAAAGAGAAAACTGCACTTAGTTGTCAACTAAAAACTGGAACCACTGAAGAATGACCACTGCTTGCGGTGACATGGGGACAGCACGTGCTTGTCTAAGAAGTCGCTCTGTGTTTGCAGAAATGTGGAAACACATGACAGGAGTGAAGCAACGCAAGGCAGAAAGGCTGGTGGCCACCGCTTTAAGGCCCTTTCTCCACTCAAACGTGCTTCCGTTCTGCTGTTGAGAATTAAAGTAATCAGCAGGTCATTTTGCAAAGAACTTTAATATCAAAGAACACTTCCAAAAGTCTAAAATGGATTCAAGGTTGCTACTGAAGTTATACAAGGAGGTCAGTGGGGAAAAAATAGTTTGTATTCTCAAAAGCCAGATTTCACACAAAGGCAGGCACTAAATCTAGTTACACTGAGCTTGATAAAGGCTGTAGAAAAGGAGATGCTGAGCTTAGTAGAGGCTGGTCTTTTTCATGATGCGCAGAAACTCCTGCTCATTGACTTCTCCATCTCCATCTCGATCAGCTTCATCAATCATTTCCTGCATGACAGCAAGAATTCAGGTTAGATTCATAAACCAAACTAAAAGGTAGTAAGCAATAGGTCATTTTTTTTTTAAGGACTGCTTTTTTTATTTATTTATTTTTATTTATTTATTTATTTATTTATTGGTAGCTGGCCAATACAGGGATCTGAACCCTTGACCTTGGTGTTATAACACTGTGCTCTAACCAACTGAGCTAACCAGCCAGCCCAGCAATAGGCTTTTAATATAATTCATGTAGCAACATGAATAGACAATTGTACTGCACCCAATGCAAATTTGCCACTTTTTATAATAGCTCATTTCCTGAAAAGTTATTTGAAAACTAAGTCATACTTTGTCATACATATCACCTGGAAGGGAGCTCAAAGATCACCTTGAATAGAGGGATTCCTGAAACCTAAAATAGTAAGTAAAACTGGACGTGTGCATTTTTCTGGAAGCAGATTCATAGATTTGTCAGACTATCAAAGGAGAATTAAGTTGCCAGCAGAGGGAGAGTACACTAGCTTTCCTTCAAAGAGGTGCCCACACCAGAGAAAAGGTAACTCAGAAAAGTGAGAGGGCTCAAAGGTGGGAATTCTGAATATTACAAACCTGCAGCTCCTCATCGGTCAGGTTCTCACCCAACTCCTTGGCCACGCGTTTCAGATTTTTGAATGATATCTTCCCAGTTTCATCATCATCAAAGAGCTTGAAAGCTTTCAGGATTTCTTCTTTGGTATCTTTCTCAGACTTAACAAGTAGAACATAAAACTCATGAGTAGGGAAACACCGTAGTTACTCATGTCCTCGTGCCCTGCCACTGCCCAGTCACCCTCTCTTTTTCAAAAACATAACCTGAGTCTGGACTTGGGACAAGTGTTAGGAAGCCAATTTTGGCCTTGGGGCCAAGCCAGGCTCTCCAATCCCAGGTGACATTTGCTCCCAATCTACTGCCCTATCCCATATCTATTTCATAACTGGTTCAGAAGTTAGGGGGAAGGGGTGTCTGCTTGGTGCATAAACCAAGAAGTCTTGAAAAACAGGCACAAGAACTTGTTTGGGGGGCCCAAAGCAATGTGAGGGGAGGATAGGCCTCTTGGTACAGCTGCTGCCTCACTGCTGTCTGGTCACATGACTGCTTTAACAGGCAAAGGCCGTGGGCCTCTGCAGCAGACTCGGGCTTAGCTTTTCAGTGTGCAGCCCTGAGTATTATGAGATGTCCACACCAGCTGCCCTTAATTGTGTTCTTTTTCCTCCAGTTCTGAAGCCATGGAAGAACTTGTGGGGGAACCTGCTTTTTGGATTCATTGCCTAACCATTCCACTCTGTCCCCACATCACCACATGGTCTCAGTGATGGCCTTCATGACATAGGTCCCAGATCACAAAAGATGACAAACTCAATAAAATTATTACAAACCCTGAGGTTAAAAAGGAAATATAAAGGATTGTACCTAAAATATTCTATCTGTACAAACCAAGGAGAAACTGGATTCATTCCTAAAATACAGGAACAGTGGGTAGAGTTAAAATTGGGGCAAATACACTGCTTAAGCTGGTGAAAGAGGGATCCTCTTGGTGGAGGAGGGAGGCAGGAGAAAAGAGAGGGCTTTTACTTGTTATTAGGTCAAAGAGAGTTACTGGATCCCCAAGTATTATAGCAGAGGAAGAGAGTAAAATCTCCAAGAGCTCAAACCCCAAATATTCCTGAAAGGCACCTTCCAGTAGCTGAAGAAAGAGAGAGCCCCTAGTAAAAGCAATTTGGGAACCAACCTTGAATGTGGGATAGTTTTATTAGGTGAACAGAATTTGAGCCTCCTCATCTGTTAAACTGGTCCACAAAGAAAAACATAGGTATGATTAGATTTTTTCAAATCAACACAATTGTTAAGAGCAGGGATATAAGTATGGCCTGTGCCCTGCAAAACACACCTGGGCCACTACTGGAGTTACTTTTCTACAGGTAAGCAGAAGGAAGATGAGCCACACTAAGGAGCCAGGAGGCCAATGAAAGAGCAAGGCCTTAGTTAGATGCTGACCCAATGGGAAGAGACCTTCTGGTGGGGTGATATCTCATGTTCTCTTGACCCTTTGGGCTATTTAAAAGAATGACACCTGAGAGCTTAGGAAATGGAAGAATTCAACCTTAGAAGCCCTAAAAAATCATATCTCTACTGCAGCAAAAAGCACACCTGCCGAAGTAACCACCCCTCAGGCTGAGGCTGCCCAGAATAAAAAATTGGAGGGAGAAGAATTTTGAACTTTAAAGTGTATGGACCTTGTATTGTCAAAATGAGAGACATTTTTAAATTGCTGGTGTTCACAGCTTTTACTGCTTGTGGTTATCACATCGATGTATCAATTGGAGAAAGATAATAGCCAAAAAGCAACAGCAGTAGTGCTTCTGCTACTTTACAGAGGGTAAAATGACTTCCGAAAGTTTGTGACCTTGAAGAAACCCAAATAGAACTTAGGCATCGTAATTCTCAGTCAAAAATACTATCCTTTATCAGGTGAACTCTCCAGTTTTTATTGACTTTTCTTCAATGAAGTCATTTTCATATCTAGATTCAAATTGATCTACCATTATGCGTGGAAAACATGCTCATCGTCTCAGCTAACTTACCATTTTCTGAGTCATCACAGTCAAAAAGTCACTAAAGTTCATTTTTCCTGTCCCTTCTTTATCAATTTCACTTATCATTTTCTTGATTTCTTCTTTCTTGGGTTCAAAGCCCAGGGCTCTCATTGCTACCTACAACGAAAACAGGATTGTCTCAACATATACATTTAAACCTAGCAGGAGCAAAAATGACAGTGGTGACAGCACTAAGCCAGCATCTGATACAATAATGTTAAAATGATTGGGGAACAGTATAACATTGATGTAATTGATATTTGCAAAAAAATTTATTTTAATAACGCTTGAGGTAAATAAGATAGGAAAACAGCACAGTACCCTGTTACTTTTTGCAGGGAGAAGAGGACAAAAGGAGTAGAGTGGTGACAGGGGGAAGACAAGGAATAGGCAGAGAAAAGGCAAGGAATGTACAGAGCCTTGCCTTAAGTTCCTTAACATCTATGGTCCCAGTTCCATCGGCGTCGAAGAGATCAAAAGCTTCCCGGATTTCCTGTTTCTGCTCTTCAGTAAGCTCTGGCTTAGGACTCATCCTTTTTCGCTGGGCACTTGATGCCATGTTTGCCTTCTTAAAGTTGGAGGCCTTTAGACATTATACAAACACATGAGCACAATATTATGTAATATGGTCCATATTTTACGTAAGACGGCTACAGACGCCCATATCTAATTTTTAAATAGTTTATACCAACCAATTCCAAAGCTTTGCTTACCAAGAGAGATAACGGGGTTTACTGAAAAGAACAACGAATCTTTCCATGAACCTCTATTCCTCCCTCTTCTTTACTATTGTTCCTAGAAGCAAGAAGATCCCTTGTTCTTTTGGACACCTCTTATTCAAAATCATCCCGAAAGAGATCTAGCCAAGGAACTGACTGTGGATAACGAGAGATAATCAGCTCTCCCTGAATGCAGGGACCCTGGTTTTGGAAGTGTCCTTACGGCACCACTTGCAGTATTCCACTTCCCCATAAGTACTCCGACTTTCCAATTACTTCTAGATTTGGCCAAAAATTCTAAGTTGTTGAGATGTATATTCTGTCAGTATAGATAAATAATATTCCATCCATATGGCACCTTCGTGCCTTCTCCAAGAAGCTCAAAGCCTCTCCTGAATGTCCCTATATTTCAATTGTAAAACACATGTCAACAATCAGAACGTAATAAACCTCCCAGCTTCTGAAGAACCTTTGACAGGGAGAGGCGGCCAGGGTCTGAGAAGGGCAGGGGCCTGCAGGGAACGCGAGTATTCTTTGCCCAGGGAGGGTCACCGAGGGGGCCGAGAAAGGCCAGGGGAGCCCGAGCGGACGGGTGGGGCCGGCTGCGGGTAAAGGGGAGGCAGCGGCAAAGCGCAGGCCCAGCAGGGTGGCCGGCGTCTCTATCCTCCCCTTCCGGGAAAGACCTCAAAGGAAGGACCGGGGCGCTCAGCTGGAAAAGGGGCAGGAGAGGCAGCGTGGCCCGGCCGGGGATGGAGCCTGGGAAGGGCTTGGCCTCTGGCGCGAGGCGCCCCAGGGTGGCTAGTACTCACCATCACAGATGGACTCCAGGGCCTGTTGTTACGGCAACCGACCTACACACTGATTCGGCGCTGTTCCCACCGCTCCGCGCGCGCGACCCCGCCTCCCATTGGCCGTCCGCTGGCCGCCGCCGTTCTCCATTGGCGCAGAGTCGGAGTGGGTGGGACTAACTCGGCAAAGCTCACGCCCAGTACGGGGGGGCGGTGTGCTGGCGGCCGAGACCAGACCTCATTGGGCAAGATCTCGCCGCGGGCGATGATTGGCTGAGCCGGCGCTACGCTGGGCCAATCCCCTTGGTGGAAAAAGCTCGGCCGATTCTCGGCTCACGCGGGCAAAGAGAAAAGGGTGGCGGTCCTGCACTGGGGCTCACTGCGTGTGCAGCTGCGGGCGATCGGAGGCCGGCCGGGGGGCGCCTACAGCCAGACGGGTAAGGGTCTTGGCCTTCCCTTTGGAGGCCACCTTCTGTCGGCGACACACGGCAGGAGACAGGCAGGGCGGGAGGGCGACGGGCTGGGTGGGGCGGCCCGGGGCGGGAGCTTTCCGGTCTGGCTTAGGACTGAATCAGAGACCGAGGGCATCGGAGGGGCCGGAGAAAGCCGTGACATTGCGTGTTGGAGTGGGGACTGTACTCGAGGAGCAGCTGAGACCCGGAGAGGGGAAGGAGCGTGCGAACGTCGTCGCAGAGATTCGGACGGCTGGGACTTAGAAACCGAATCCAGCCGAGGCTTTCTTGGAGGGTGTCCCTTGGAGAGCACCCCAGCCAGATGATAGGTCCCAGAGCAGGTTCCAAGAGAGGATCGCTTTAGTTCTCACCTGGCTGAAAGACCCCAGGACGGTGAGCTGGGGACCTTGGGAACGGACCTGGAAGGGAGTGAAGGAGATAAGAGGGGTGGGGAGAGGTCTTTCGTCTTTTTGACGCTCAAACATTCAAGGCAGATGGGGAGGAGCATTCCAAGCCGACACATCCTCTTGAGCAAAGTCACAGGAGTGTAGAAAATGAGGGGTATGCTTGGAAAATTAAAAGGGA
The DNA here is from genome assembly GCF_000696425.1 of Galeopterus variegatus. NCBI lineage: Eukaryota > Metazoa > Chordata > Mammalia > Dermoptera > Cynocephalidae > Galeopterus > Galeopterus variegatus. The sequence continues at coordinate 35,086 of NW_007730144.1, forward strand.
GCATGTGCAAGGGTATGGGCTGCAGAAGTGGAGCTGGAGGTCCAGGATTCGCCCTCCTTAGCCAGCTCAACCTTCACTAGCTTCTCCTGCAGGCATTGGAGCTACAATTTAGGGAGGCAGAGGACAGAGCAAAGGTTTCTCAGGCTCAGAAAAGCCTTAGGCTTATTAACACCCCTTAAATGGAATTTCTGCCCTTTACCCTCTTCCCCTTTGAGCAGTGAACCTGGTTGAAAACCTTTCACTCACATTTGACTTTTTCTGTTCCCTCCCCCATATCCAACCTCCAAGTTCCATCAGTTTTGCACTTTAAATGCCGTTTCTTTTCTCTTTCCCACCTCTGCTGCTCCTCTCCCAACTAGTGTGGAGCCTGACATGATGCGCCCCCTCCCATCACCTCCTCTCTTCTGGCTCACTCCAGCCCCAAAGCACATTCCTGCCTCGAACTTTTGTTCCAGAAGTCCCCTCTACGTGCATCTTTTCCTCTTCCAGGTGTTTGCTTGGCAATCACCCTCTCAGTGAGGCCCCCCTAAGCCCCCTATTTAGTACTACAGCCCCCAGTACACCCAAGCCCCTCTCCTTGCTCTACTCTTTTCCTTCTTATCACCTTCTAACCTACTGTAGATTTTACTTATTTCTTTTGTTCTTTGTTGTTCCTCCAGTGGAAGGCAGGCTCTTTGAGGGCAGGCATCTTTGGTTCACTGCTGGTGCTCTAGTACAGCAGAGGGGCACATATGAGGTGCTCAGTAAATCTTGGTCGACTATCTAGTCACCCCTGCTCCACCAGGTTAAGCTGCCCCACGAACATCTCTGGTCAGGTCAGCCACCTGCTCTTAAACCTTCAGAGGCTTCCGATGACTACAGAGTAAACTCCAGACTCCTTAGCCTGGCATATGAGCCTCCTGCCCAGTTTTGCCTCCTCTAACCTTTCTAGCTTCATGTCCCTCCACACCCTGTCTCCCAGTCATCTGCACAGTGGCAGCCTGACAGAGTAGAAGGGACAAACACAAGTTCTGCTCAGACTGTGTGCCAGCTGTGTGACCTTGGGTAAGTCACTTGACCTCTCTGAGCCTCAGTTTGTCTGGGTGCTTTTTGGATCTTAATGGGATAATGTACTCATATGTGAAAGGGCCTGACATTTAGCAGGTCTTCAGACAGTATTAATTCTTTTCTCTGATCTGTTCTTGTCAGTCCCTTTATCTAGCATGCCCAGAGCCTTAGGCTTTGCTAAAATCCCTTCTCCACACCAGCCAGAGTGATCTTTCTAATTGTAAGTAACACTCACCCCTGCCTATGACTTCCAGGGTCTCCCCTGTCTTCCCTGGGTTAACTCCCTAATCTGGCACACAGCCCCTGCATGTTCTCAACTTTGCTCCCCAGCTTGCTTCACACTTGGTATGACACAATTTGTCACAGTTACCAGAACATGCTGGCTCTGTACCATCACCTTGTCCTTCCCACCTCTGGCCGTGATGTGTCTTTCAGGACCATACCCTCTGTTTAACTCACTCCTCTGGGGCCTTTAGAACTCAGCTTAGGATCGCTTCCTCCAGGCAGTCTCCCCTGAGCAGCAGCTGCATTGGTGCTGAGGGCTTACTCTCATCGGAACTCAGACACACTTCTGCGATTCTTTGCTAACTCACTGTCTCCCGCACTGGATGGTGGGCTCCTGGAAGGTCAGCACTGTGTCTTGTTCAGCTTCTGCTTGACAGTGGCCCACATTTGGTGATTCGTGAGCAAGGGAATGAATGAATGAATGAATGAGGTAACGCCGGGGGCTCTTTTATAAGTTGCAGCACCCCTTTGAACCCTGGGGCTTGTTCGAGCCTCACAGAGCTCTGAGGTAGGCAGGAAGGATCGCTGTTTTACAGATGAGGCCTCTTAACCAGCAGCAACAGCATAACTGAGCAGACGGTCACTCAAACCTGACTCCTTCACAGGCTCTCTGCCGGGCCTCCAGGGGTCACGACCCACAGGGCTGACACGGGCCTGAAGAAAGTATAATACAGTGTGCTGAGTGTTAGGCTGAGAGCATAGCCAGGCACTGAGGAGGCAGCTCTCCTTTCCTGGGGTGGGGAGGACGCTTCACGGAGGGGGTGGTTGAGCTGGGCCTTGGAGGATGAGGAGGAACTCTCCACGGAGAGGAGGGGGAAGGTCTCCCAGGCAGGGGGACAGCATAAGCTAAGCTCCCAGGCTTTCCGAGTGGCCCACCACAGATTCAAAGCTAGGGACGTTCTGTGTCCTAAAAGTAAATAGACAAGTAAAGAGACTAACGACTGAGAGACACATAAAGGCACCGCAGCTGCGTGAAAGGACAAGGTTGAGCTGGGTGGCCCCAGCGTAATAAGGGCCAAACAGAGACTCCTAAAGAGAAACGGTCTCCTGTCCAGTGGCCTTACTGGTCCTACTTTCTTCCCCATATCACATCTTTGGATTCTGAAAAGGAAGCCTTACTTTGATTTTTACAGGATTCCCCTTACAGTGGTTTTCAAAGAAATGTAACCATAATGGAAGTATGTGCCAGCATCAGGTGGATCCTGCCCTGCTCATGAGATCATCGCGCCCAGCCCGTGCAGGGGGTGAGCTGAGCGCCTGGTGATGGCCGACAGGGAAACTCTTTTATCATCCCGGCTCAGCTCCCCACGTCAGGATTCCAAAGAGAGGTCTGAAAAACGTTACTTTGCTTTCCTTGGATAGGCAAACTCGGAGGCCACGCTCTAGCTTCCTGCACTGGACTCCGTGAAGGCAGGGCTCTGATGGCCTTTCCTCTTCACATAGGGGCCACACTTCCACTTTTTAGAAGGAAGGGATGCTCATCTCTCTATCTGTTTTGAAATGGACAGACTGTCCCTTCCTTTTGTCCCAGGAGGCTCTGGACTGGCTCACTCTGTCTTCGTGGAATCCTGTCTGCAGCCCTCTCCCCTTGCCCAGAAGTGGAGTGAGGTGCTTGGATTTCCCTAGTGGAAGATAGGTCTCTTCTCCTACAGTCCTTTAGCCTAAGACTTTGTCCCACTGTATATAGTGGGTACACATATTGGTTTTTAATGGATTCAAAGACCTACCATTTTAAAGGAAAAAGAGGCTTCTGATGTGTGAACCCTAAAGATCCACCAGTCCCTGGAGTGTTGCTCTTTGGGGTCTTATTTTCAATAGTGCAGAGCTATTCTTCTGTGTGTATGTGTGATAAAATAGTCATAACAGAAAATGTACCATTTTAACCACTTTTAGGTGTACAGTTCAGTGGCGTTAAGCACATTGACGTTGTCGTGCAGCCATCACCACCATCCACCTCCAGAACTGCAAAAACTGAAACTGCCCCTTTAGCGATCACTCCCGCTTCCCCCAGCCCCTGGCAACCACCATTCTACTTTCTGTCTCTATGGGATTGACTACTCTAGGTTCCTCACATAAGTGACACCGTACAGTATTTGTCCTTTTGTGCCTGGCTTATTTCACTGAGCACAGTGTCCTCACGGTTCACCCGTTTGTAGCATGTGTCAGGACTTCCTTTTTATGACTGAGTAATATCCCACTGTGCGGCTAGGCCACCTTGTTTATCCATTCGCCTATCAGTGGACACTTCGGTTGCTTCCACCTTTTGGCTGTATTGAATAATGCTGCTATGAACACGGGTGTACAAAGTCTGCGTAAGTTTTTCGGGGATATATGCCCAGAAGTGAAATTGCTGGATCATACGGTGACTCTATGCTTAATGTTTTGAGGAACTGCTATAATGTTTTCCACTGCAGCTGCCCCGGTTTACATTGCCATCAGCAGTACACAGGGTTGCAGTTGCTCCACATCCTTTCCGACACTTGTTATTTTCTGTTTTCCAGCTTTTTTTTTTTTTTTTCCTTTTTGTCTCTTTTTTCGTGTCCGGCAACGGATCACAACCCTCAGTGTCATGCCCGTACCGGACCGGGACCGGCAACGGGATCGCAACCCTCGGTGTTGCGCCCGCACCTCACTCAGCCAGTGAGCGGGAACCAGTCTGTATGTGGGATCCGAACCCTCGGCGGGAGCGCCACCACACTCCCAAGTGGCGCCCTGTAGCAGTGCGCCCCCCGGCCCGCCCCCATTTTTTTTTTTTTTTTTCCAGCTTTTGATAATAGCCGTCCTAATGGGTGTGAGGTCATATCTCACTGTGGTTTTGATTTGCATTTCCCTGATGATTATTGATGTTCAGCATCTTTTCATGTGCTTGTTAGCCATTTGTAAAGTATATCTTCTTTGGAGAAGTGTTTATTCAATCAGCTATTCTCGATGTTCATTTAACCTTAGTATGTATCACACAGTGGATCTAGGTGGGCAGGTGGGGTAAGAGGGTTGCCAGTGGGATTTGACTCATTTTCTAGGCTAGTCCTGGAGATCCCAACCCCTAGAGACAGCTAAGCTATTACCGAAATTCTTATTTGACTCATTATTTACTTTTAAATTATCTTAAAGAAGAATTGGTATATAATTTGAGACAAAGTATGCTTTGCTTTGACAAGAGGCTGGCTTGCTGAGAATTGTGTGATCATTGTTTGAGCAGCCAGCTCCAACAGGGCAGAGCACAGTACTTCTTTCACCTCCTACAGCCCCCTGTGGCAAGCACGGAGGGGAATAGGCTCTAAAACTTCGTGCTTTTGCTAGTAGTGCAGGGGTACCTGTGGAATTGGCAGCTGTGCTATTTGGGCTTGGAGACCACAAAGGATATTTGTATTGGTTTCCTGCATCTGCTATAACAAATGACCACGAATTGGGTGCCTTAAAACAACAGAAGTCTACTCTCTCACAGTTCTGGAGACCAGAAGTCTGAAATCAAGGTGTGGGCAGGGCTGCACTTCCTCTGAAGGCTCCAGGAGAGGATCCTTCCTGCCTCTTCCAGATTCTGGTGGCTCCAGGCATTCCTTGGCTTGTGGCCACATCACTCCAATCTCTGCCTCCATCTTCACATGGCTTCTCCTCTGTGTGTCTCTCCTCTTCTGTCTCTTACAAGGACACTTGTCATTGGATTTGGGGCCCACCAGAATAATCTCCCCATCTCAAGATCCTTAGCTTTATTACAATTGCGAAGACCCTTTTTCCATACAAGGGCACATTGAAAGGTTCTAGGGATTAGGTCTGGCCAGTTAGCTCACTTGGGAGAGTATGGTGCTGGTAACACCAACGTCATAGGTTCAGATCCCTGTACTGGCTAGCCACCAAAAGAAAAAAAAAAAAAAAGGAAGAGGACTGATCTTTTGGGGGGCCACCATTCAGCTCACTGCAATACTCGAGAACTGTTTTCACATGTCAAAGTGAAGCTAGCCCTGGTGGAGACCCCCTGTCGGCAGAGGTAAGTGATGGCCTTGGCAGGTCAGAGGCCAGATGGGAGGGACCTCCTTGTCCCCATGGATGCCGTCTGCCTTCTCATTTGCTCACATTTCCCTGAGTGTCTGGGGAAACTGAGTAAGGCGGCAGGAATGGATGTTCATGACTGTAGCACCACCAGCCAAATAACAGAGCCATTTGCCCAGGGAGGCTCCTGTGTCTTAGATGGCAGTATGTGTGTGTGTGTGCTGTGGAGAGCAGGAAGGGCCCCACAATAGTGCCCACTTTGTGCTGGCACTGAGCTTTGTGCCCAAGATGTAGCAGTGAGCAAGACAGACGGAACTCACACTCTGTGTGCGAGGTGCCAAAGTCCTCATTCTGCAGCTACTTTGGTCCTGACACACATTGGGCCAGAGGAGTCCAATCTCTGCCACACCTGGTTAGGGTGAACAGATGACGGGGTTTCTGCTGATGTGAAGGGGACTGTGAGCTAAAGAGAGGGATGGGGCAAGCACAAAACTACAGGTTGACTTTGCTTATTCATTGTATGCATTCTAAAAAGGGCCACGAAAAGTCAAGTTTTGAAATATATTTTCCTGATACATTCTATTATGAGTTCAGAAAAATGTTCTCCCAAAATGGCCCCATCAGATATTGAGGGTCCTTACCATTTCAGTGCCATATTGGCCTTCAATACATCCACAAAATCAGTTCCTACAGGGACACATGCCCATTTTTTAAAAGTGGGGAGTGTAAAACTCGAGGTGAGGGATTGGATCAGAGCAACCACGGCTCTCGAGACCTCGGTACTGGCTGCCTGCCTCACCAAACGGTGTTCTCTGAATCTAGCCTTTCACGAAGAGTTAGACTCTTTTCTTTGTCATGGGTTTTGCCATCTCCAGATGTTAGAGAATCCACGACCGAGGAAATTGGCCACTACCAAGGAAACAGATCCGAGACCAAGTACCTCACAATTAAATGGCTTCTTTGTGTTTGCAGTCCAGTATCGTGGGCTGTCACAAAAGCTGTACTCCTGTTTGGTAATGTCACTACGGTCTCCCAATTGTGAAGCTCTCAGTCCCCACCATATTCTGACCACTCCCCGAGGGTTTGTGATGGCCCCAGATACTCCGAGTTCTTCCACGCACAGTCAGCATGGCCTTTACTTAAGCACACAGGGGAGCTCCACCTCCCAACACACTGCCCGCCCCCTGGCCCAGCAGCCTGTGGCCCAACGTCACGGGGAAGAGCACTCACGTCCATTTCCTTGATGGGGAAACTGAGCTGCAGCCAAGAGAAGTGACCAGAGCAGACTGACACAGTTTATGATAGGGCCAGGACTGGACCCAGTCTACTGAGCACCATAAGAGAAGTCGAGAATAATGGAAGCTCGTGAGTGATGTGGAAAAAGCTGCAATTCAAAAGATGCTCTTTTGTCATAACTGGCGAATGAGGTTATTTAACTGGCTTCCCATTCTGCCTGTGATCCAAGTCTGTGGTGAGTTATGGGCCCAGTTAGGCAGCCTGCATCACAGCAACGTTATGCTGAGTGCTTCAGCGAACAGCTACAGCTGTGGTTCAGCTATTTGTGATGGCTCACTGGGGGGTGGCATCCACCCAAACACTAACAGCTAAAGCTAATATCTTGGTTTATAGAGCATTAACGTCTGTCTCTAAATATGTCTTGCAGAAAAGTTGATTGCAGATAGGACCATTTTTGGAGCCAAAATGGAAGGAGCAGTCAGTGAGCCAATGAGAGACCAGGTGGCACGGCCGCATTTGACAGAGGACATTCCCAAAGTGAGTACTGACATAAAAAAGGTTAGTCATTGGTTAGAGCATGGTGCTGATAACACGAAAGTCAAGGATTCGGATTCCTATACCAGCCAGCCACCAAAAAAAAAAAGGTAACCAAAATCAAACAAGGTAAAAGTCGAGCACACACATACCAGCAAGCCCCTGATATTTACCTGTGGGTTAAAAATTGTGTTTAATATATTTATTAAATCAATCCATGTTGGGTGTTTTTTTTTACATATAAGATAAATATCTTTATTTAAGATTATCAGTTACCTATTGCGGTTTTACAAACAATATCAGAACATGGTGATTTACAAGAACAACCTTTTTTTTTTTTAAATTATCATTATACAGTGTAGTTGATTTTCATGGCCCTTTACCAAATCTTCCCTTTCCCCCCTAAGAACAGCCATTTCTTTGCCCATGGCTCTGCAGTTTGGGCTTGGCCCAGCTGGAGTTCCTTGGCTGGTCTCTCCTGGGCTCAGTTATGCAGCTGCAGACACATGCAGACCCCCTGAGTTGTCTGTTCTCAGGTGGCTTCACTCATGCCTCTTGTAGTAACTGTCAGCTGGGCACCTTGGTTTGCCTCCGTGTGGCCTCCAGCAGGTTAGACTGGGCTTCCTGGTGGAATGGCAAGAGACTTCTCAGAGGGCAGCAGCGGCAGTTTCAGGCCTCCTGAAATCTAATCACAAGTCTCAGGAGGGATTTGAAAGAATTGTCAAGCCCAGGCCTCCTGGAGATTCTTCATGTAGGTTTGCAAAGATTTGGTTTGATTCACTCTTAATGAATGTTACACTTCAAAAATGTAATCACACCAAGGTAAAATGTGTGTAGATCAAATCTTAAATTAAAGTTCCCCAAGAGGTTCCCATGGGCTGTCAGATCACCCTTGTTTGGTGTCGAGCTCAGAGCAAAGCTTCCTCTGGGCCTGTGTGGTTGAAGCCACTTGCTCTCTGTAGTTCCTTGTTTGTGTAAATTAGGATTTTATTGCTACTTGGCAGCAAGGGAAAAAAATCTTGATTCCAATGGTTATAGCAAAGTGCCATTGTCATCTAGTTTCATATTTTGATATTCTTCAAATGACCCTCTTTTTTGGTCATTGGTTAACTCGATAGGGAGTGAAATTTCTAAATTTAAACTACTAAAATAAAAAGAATACTTTTGTCTTAACTTATATATACATCCTACGTAAGACCTCTCTGGACAAAAGGTTCCCACTACTAAAGACAAAGCAAAACAGAAAAGGTTGGAAAAAACCCAGTGGCCTAGACCATTATCTTATCTCAAGATTATATCGCAATTAATTAGTTTGTCTAGGTGGCTTTCTTTACTATCGTTAACACTGTCTCTAAGATGTGATTTTGTAAGTCCCCTCAGTAACCCGTTCTTGAGTCTTGCTATGTGTTTCCAGACGGGAGTTTGATTCTTAATTGTTAGTACCTATTCGTTCTTACCTGCTACAGCCATGAAAAGGAAGCGGTTGTTTTACTTGATGTCCTCAAGCCACACAGCATTGTAGATGTGATTAACAACATTGTCCCATCACACATTTGACTTCTCTGGCTGATTCCTATCACGATAAAGAACAGCCATTGGCCCACTAATCCCAGGCAATATTGGTGCAAAATTTCAGTATAATAAAAGAATCCATGTCATCCTATCCAAGAGTAGAATACTGAGTAGTCACATTTAAAATTGTGAAATTAAATTTCACTGGATATAATAGCTAGGTTATTTGTTTTTGGAAAAATTTTGACTATCAATGTTTTGAAGTACCAGATAATATAAATGAGGGAATCTGAAATCCTTCAGGATGCTGTCAAAGCATGTCTAGTTCTGACACCGTGTGGGCTCGACCAAACTTAGTAAATCAAGAAAAACCAGGTTGGGAAATAGGGAGGCTCGGAATTATTCTCTATGGCTGCAGTCTGCCGGTACAGCTGCCTGGGTGGAGGGGGAAAGGAAGGGATTGCTGGAAAAGGCATTGAGGGAAGTTTTATATTAATTTGGCTGTGACCTGAGGAAATATTATAAATTTCAGGCAAGGTGCAAATTATTTAGCATGGTATGATTGCATGTATACAGAAATAGTCAGAACAGAGCATAGAAAAGAATGGGTTGAAAAGTTAGTTTTGCAGGGGGTGGGGGGAACGGTGAAGCTGATTACACCAGTAGATTACGCGGGAGCAAGTGACACAAAAGTTACAGCGCCGTGTCAGGTGGGCCTGGGGGAGTTCGGGCCAAGTTTCAGATGAGACACCCAGAACGAGAGGGAGGCGGATCTGTAGAAGGCGTCTGGCCCTGACATCCCTTGAGTCTCTTCTATAGCTCAGTTGTGTCAGTGTTTACGGAATACGTAGGGAGGTTTGTTTGTTTGTGTGTTTTTTCATCAGGAGCAGAATTTATTTAAGATCTTTAGTTTCACATACCCAACTTTGATTTACTACATGTGAGCAAAGGAAAATGGGCGTTTGTCATCTTAAGTTAGCCCAGATACTATTTTAGAAGGTCCCTAGGGAGGAGGCATACCACAGGTCCTCCTGTGGGAACACTCGTAGCCAGCTTATTTAGCATGCGGCCGCCACAATCTCGCACTGACATCGTGGAGTCCAAATATTTAAGCACCTGCATGTGGCACCCTGTCCTGCCCTTATCCTCAATTGCCCAAGTTGGAATTTAGCCAAGAATGTGTGCACATTGTGGAGGCCGAAATATAAATGCCACAGCTCTCCCCTGATTCTTCAGCTCCTCAGAGTTCAGGGAAGGGGAAGCAGAGCCTTGGGCCTGGGCAGTGAGCAGCTCACCAGTTCCCCTACCAGGTGATCCCATCAAGGTGGCCTTAGATCGCTAGGCTGAGGCGAGATGGGGGTAGGTGACAAGCTCAAGGCCACAGGCCCCCAGCCTGTCATGGTCAGGGAGGAGAAGGGACTGACTTGGTCCTGTGAGTGTGGAGACTGTGCTTTCTTCCTTCTGATGTCGTAAGTGCAAACTATCAGATGGCTGGCTGTGTGCGTGTGTGTGCGTGTATTAGAGAAGTGTCCAGGAATAAAGATATCAGGAGCAAGAAGGTATCAGTTTTGTTTTTGTTTTTAGATTGTCCAGTTTTGATCATAGGTGGATTAATTTCCTTTCACGAAGTACAAAGCATGGATCTTGTCATCAAAGCCAGCCAAAGGCTATCTCAATATCATTTGCTACCTCTCTTGCCTCCTTCTGATCCTAGGAGAGGAAGGTGTACTGGTGATAGAATAGCAGAATGATAAAGCTTCCAACTTGGCTCAAGAAAAATTTCAAACAAACAAATGTACCTGCTACTGCCGTGGCTCATGACATGTAAGTCTGGCCTCTTTCTAGCTTCTGGTTCTCACCACTCTGGTCCTCCCCACCACCCCTCTTTCCACAGGCAAAGAAATGCACAGTGATCGGAGGCTCTGGATTCCTGGGGCAGCACATAGTGGAGCAGTTGCTGGCAAGAGGCTACGCCGTCAATGTATTCGATATCCAGCAAGGGTTTGACAATCCCCAGGTGCACTTCTTTCTGGGTGACCTCTGTAACCGGCAGGTAATGGACCACAAGGCCCCACACAGCAGCTGCCGTCCTTCCCTGCTCAGAGGCCAGCCAAACTGTTGTTTGAAAAAGTGTGTTTTATTTTCAAAAATTTTTAAATTACAGGAAAGAATTTAGCACGCCCCGCATGTTTACCACCCAGAATGAATAAGCGTTGTCTCTGTCACAACTCAGCTCTGCGTGGTAGGGCAAAAGCAGGGTGGTCAACACTTGAACTGGACCAAGAACGTTTTACCAAGACAGTTGTCCATGGGCTGTCATATGCCAACTTGTACACCCTAAAGTACAAGTACTGAGCCCCAGGGTGTTCACTTTTGTAATTGAGATGTAATTTGCATAACATAAAACCTTTTAAAGTGTACAATTAAGCACTTTTTAGTCTATCCACAAAGTTGTGTGATCATCCCCCACTATCTAATTCCAGAACATTTTCATCCCCCCAAAAGGGATCCTGTCCCCAGTCACTCCCCACCTGCTCTCTTCCGTCCCCGCCCTGACAGCTCAGCTGCTTTCTGCCTCTGTGGACATCAGCAGTGTGTTGGAATCCCCACTGCCGCACATCCTTACCACACTGGGCATAATTAGACTTTTCAGCCTTGCCATTCTGAAGAGTGTGACATTGTGTCTTGGTGAAGTTCAGGGTCATGTGTCCTTGATCAGGCGTCCAGCCACTGTGCCCTTTGTTGGTCAACATTCAGGTTTCCTCCGGAGTAAAGTGCTTGTCTGTGATCTTTGCCCGTGTGTCTCTGGGGTCACCTTCTCTTCATTACTGATCTCTTTGTTATGGTTATCCTTTGCATGTTGTCCATACTGTGGGTGGCTTCCCTCAGCCTGTCACAAGACTCTTATTCTTGGCTTTAGTGTCATTTGCCATACAGTTGTTTTGTTTTTTTTTTAATTTGAATTCTAAGGCCATTGCTTCCCCTGCAAAGTCACACCTCTGGGCCTAGAAATGGGGTGGAAGCCTTCTTCCTTGCTTGTCATGCCTCTTTTAAACTGTTCTCCCTTACTCTAAACTAATCCCTTTGAACTTTGAAGATGATCCATCAGATTGTACAGACCCTGACACCCTTCCGTGTGGCAGCCTCCACAGCTACCTGCACCCCTTCCCAGGTGACTCCACTTCATTCATTCTTTAGTGATTTTAGCTCCTGACTGATGCCAGCCTCATCGACAACCTTTCTGGCATTATGGCTGGTGAATGCAGGATTCACGTAGATGACCCTACCAACACCCTCCCCTCTCTTTTCCTTGGCCTCTTCTTACCCAATGGTCTTGTTCTCCACTGCTCTTGTCATCTCCTAGGCCTGGACCTTGTCATCACCAGTAAACGGGTCCTCTCCATCTGAGTTGCCAGCATTCTGCTCTGAGCACCACCTGCTCTCCATCAGTCAGGGTTCTCCAGAGAAACAACCAGGAGGGGAAGTGTCTGTGTGGAGAGGGAGAAGAAAGGGAGGGAGAGTGAGAGAGAGATTGAGATTTCATTCGAGGAATTGGTTTACATGATTGTAGGGGCTGGCTGGGCAAGTCTGGAATTTGTAGGGCAGATTGGAAACTCAAGCAGGAGTTGGTGCTGCAGTCTTGAGTTAGAATTTCATCTTACAGAGACCTCAGTTTTGCTCTTAAGGCCTTTCAACTGATCAGATGCAGCTCCCCCAGATTATCCAAGATAATCTTCTTTACCACAAAATGCCTCCACACCAACACCTAGACTAATATTTGATGGAACCACTGGGGACTAGAGCCTGGCCAAGGTGACACAAAAAAGTCCTCATCATGTCGTACTTGACATTCTAACCCCAGTCCTGGTTAAATCCAGTTCTGTCTCTTCCCTGTGGATCTCTTGGCAGCTGAACAGGACTGGAGAAGACCATGCAAGCTGCTGCTTGCTTTCTCCCGGCCACACCACCCAGCACACATCTGCAGACCTGCCTGTGTCCGCACCTGCACTCTGCCTCCCCCGCTCCTCCTGAGGGTGGCTTGTTCCTCCAAAAGCTCCCATCTCAGTACCAGCTGGAACCCATCTCCTCTCCCCAGCTCAGTGATTCCACTAGGAAATTCTCTCTCCTGCATCAGCAACATACTCTTCTTTGGGGGATCATAGCCATCAGCACACAGACATAATGCAGTGTCACCAAGCTCAAGAAAGCCACAACCCGCTCCAGCTGCTGCCCTTTACAGCAGAGCTCAAAGGCCATTTGCACTTGCTGCCTCTGCTTCCTTCCTTCCATTGCCTCCTGGAATCTCTGCAGTTAGGTCTTCACCAAACAACGTCTGCCACAGCTGCCTGAGAGCCTGGTTGAGTGTCAGTCCTCATCCAACTTGACCCTTTAGCAGCTTGCCTTCTAGGGTGCCACCCTCACTCTGCCTTGTCTCCATACAGTAATTTCTAAACTCTGCAGGCCCCAGGGCTTATTCTTTGGGTCTGTTTTCTTCTCCGAGTACAGTCAGTTTCCCAATGGATTCATCCCATCTGGTGGATTAAATACTATCTACAAGCTGCCAAGCTCCACCTTGACATCTTACCCACAGCTCTTCTGGTCTTCTGTATGTCCAACTGCCTGGGGGATATCTCTACTTGCATATCTAACAGACATTTCAAGCTTGCCACATCCAAATTGAGCCCCTGGGTCCCTAATGCAAGCCCCTTCCCCATCACAGCAAAACCCCTCCTGCTGAAGTCTTCACCATCTCTACAAATGGCCCACTCTGTCTTATCAGTTGTATTGGCCAAAAACCTCAAGTTCATCCTTGATTGCTTTTTCTCTCATACCCTCTATCCCATTCATTAGCAAATCTTGTTGATTCAACTATCCAAAGAGATCCCTAAGCCAACTACTTTTTCATTGCTACACTCTGATTCAAGCCACCATCACCTCTCACCTAGTGTTAAGAGGGACCCTTTTAATGCATAAATCAGATCACATCACTCCTTTGTACAGAAGCCTCCAGTGACATCTGGTCCCATTTACAGCAAATGACATGGGACTGTGTGATCATCCATGAGACCTGCATGGTGTGCCCCAACTGCCTCTCTGGCCTCCCCTCCCTCCCTCCCTCCTTCCCCTCGCTGCTCTGCTCCAGGCGCACCAGCCATCTTCTTGCTGCTCACGCTCACCAACCAAGTTCTGCCTCAAAACTTTTGCACTTGCTACTCTTTCTGCCAGGAATGCTCTTAGTGTGCCCCAGAGCTTGCTTCCTAACTTCCTGTAGGTCTCTGAGCACCCTATGCTGAGCAGCAAGCCCCTCATGTCCCTCACTCTGCTTTATGTTTCTGCATAACACTTGGCAGTACTGATATACTCTCTATTTACTTATTTGTTTGTCTGCCCCCTCCACCATAGAACACAAGCTCCACAAAGGCAGGAATTTTGTCTCTTTTGATCACTGCTTTGTCCCCTCAAAGGAGATGTGGGTCCTTAGCAAGCTTGAACCTCTCTCCAAAATGCTCCCCCAACTGCCATGTTGTTGCTAGGACATTATTTCCAGCTTTCCTTGAATGCGAATTTAAAGGGAGAGCCTCCAGCACCATGCATTGTCCTCCAGCTATGCTCAGCTGCTCAGGTGCAGGCATGGAGAAGGGGCAAGTTGCATTTAACCAGAGCTGGAGTGTGCCAGGCAAATTTGATAAGGGGAGGGAGGGCCAAGGCAAAGGTTGTAACAGTGGATCACGAAGCCTCAGCTAAGAAGGGCAGGGTGGATATGACGTGGGGAAAGGACACAGCAGGGAAGGACTTTGAGAATGTGTTTACATGGTCAGTAGTTCAATATATATGTTACATTACCCTTTTTTTTTTTTTTTTTTTTTTTTACCGGTAAGGGGATCGCAACCCTTGGCATGGTGTTGTCAGCACCACGCTCAGCCAGTGAGCACACCGGCCATCCCTATATGGGATCCGAACCAGCGGCCTCTGCGCTCCCAGTGCCGCACTCTCCCAAGTGAGCCACGGGGCTGGCCCTATATTACAGCTCTTTTAAAAATAACCCCACTGTCTTGTTGCTCACAACAAACCTACTCTCATCAGATCGTTATTTCTTTGTAGGTCATCTGGCTTTTCCTCTCATGGTTTTTAGGATTTTCTTTTTTGTTCTTTATAATCTGTAGAGAATATATCAAGGCCTGAGTTTTAGTTGTGATTTTAAATCTTACTCAACATCTAGTGGGACTTTGCAGTCTGAAGACTCATGTCTTTCCTCATTTCTGGAAAATTCTTCAAATATTGACTCTATCCCCATTCTCTCTTTTCTCTTTCTGGAAGCCATGTTGGACATACGGTGGAGTCTTTCATTATATTCTTCATATCTCTTAGCCTTTCTTTCATGCATTCCTTCTCTCTCTGCAATTTTTCAGACTTCTTCTGTTCTGGCCAATCAAGGTTCATCTGTATCCTCAAGATTATTTTGAAACCAATCCTGGATACCATATCATTTCATCTATAAATACTTTAGTATTTGTCTCTAATAGATAAGAATCCTTAACACACATACACATACAATTCCATGATCACATTTTAAAAGCATTGACAATAGTTCCTTAACATCCAGCCGGTGTTCAAATATCTCTGAATGTCTCATAAATGTTTTTAAAAAAGGAACCAAGCAAGGTCAAGACTATTAGTTGAAATGCTTGTCTCCTTTAATTTATAAGTTTTCCTTCATCCTTTTAAGCTTCAGTCTATTTGCTGAATAACTGGTATTTTGTAGAACACATGTTTATTGTTCTGGAGTATTTCCCATGGTCTGGATGTTGCTGATTGCATACCCATGGTGTTGTTTAACATGCCCCTCAGTCCCCTGGTAGTTTGGGTAAACTGGCAAATCTGAAAAAGTGCCATTGAGTAAGGCAGCCATTAGCCACATGTGGCTATGGTAACACTTAAAATGTGGCAAGTCTGGGGCTGAGCCCGTGGCGCACTCGGGAGAGTGCAGCGCTGGGAGCGCAGCAGTGCTCCCGCCGCGGGTTCGGATCCTATATAGGGATGGCCGGTGCGCTCACTGGCTGAGCGCAGTGCAGCCGGTCTCAAAAAGGACAAAAAAAAAAAAAAAAAAGTGGCAAGTCTGAATTGAGAGGCACTGTAAGAGTAAAATCTACACCAGATTTCAAAGACTGAGTACAGGAAAAAAAGGAATGTAAATATCTCATTAATAGTTTTTATATTGATTACATGTTGAAATGATATTATAGATATATTAAACAAAATATATTAAAATTGATTTCACCAGTTTTTTTTTTTGTTTGTTTGTTTGTTTTTACTTTTTTAATGTAGCTACTACTACAAAATTTAAAGTCACATCTGTAGCTTATATTATATTTCTATTGGACTAAAGACTTGATCTGAATCTGGGTCAGTTTTTTTCTCTGGGTCATCATGGGTTGATACCACAATAGAAATAAGCATGCCTAGTGCTCAGATTTTGGTTACTATATACCATTACCCACAAACGGACCTAGGACTCCTTGGGAAAACAGCCTATTCTAGGACTATAGGGCATGGGTAGTACAAAATGAGCCTAAAACATTTTCTTAGGAAAGAATTAATGACAACATGTCAGAGGAGCTAATTTGAAGGGCCTCCACTGACCAAATTTGGGACATTTTCAGCATTTCGAGCCTCAAAAAAGATAATAGTTGACTGTAATGCATCGATCAAAAAAGTAATCTGTGCTGTGTTATAACACCACAGTCAAAGGTTCAGATCTCCATACTAGCCAGCTGCCAAAAACCCCAAAAAATAAACAGAAAAGAATCCATGCATCCACGGAATTCTGAAAAGAAAAATTAGGGTAGAGGAAAGGGGCAACTCTACTTTACAGAGGAATGCTACAATTGGAATGTTGCCGTTTTGCTACCAGTACATGGATTAGTGCTCCAGGCAAGGACCCTCAATAAATGCTGAAATCAATCAGTGGAATTATCGCCCTGCAGATTACTTATTAATTGCAAAACGGAAAAGGTACCTTTTTGATGGCAGAATCTGGCAGCCATCACCTTCACCAAGTGATCCAACTTAGCATCACCAACACTGGGACAAACTTGCTTCACCCAGGGTAATGCCCTGAGAAGGACACAACACCACTGATGTGGTATTCGTGCCAAAACTATTAAGCCTGAATCTAATTGTAAGTGAGTAGACTAATCCAAATTGAGAGCAAGTCCATAAAATAACCAGCCTGAACCCTTGAAAAATGGCAGTGTTAGAAAAGACAAAAAAGTAAAGATGGGGAATTGTTGCAGATTAGAAGAGATGGAAGAGACATGAGGACTAATGTGTGATCCATGATTGGATCCTGGACCCCAAAATAAAAACAGCTATAAAGGACATTATTGGGACAATTGGGGAAATTTGAATACAGTCTAATTATTGGATAAGAGCATCGTATCTGTTGAATATCTTGAGTGTGATCATTGTTTTGTGGTTGCTTAGGAGAATGTCTTTGTTCTGAGATGCCTGGTAAAGAGTTTAGGGGCAAAGTGGCATGAGGTCTGCAACTTTCAAATGGTTTCAGACAAACCTCATATGTCCCTGTGTAGAGAGAGAAAAAACTGTGGCAAAATAGTAATTGGTGAATCTAGGCACGTAAGTAATGGGTTATCTTTTTTTTCTTTTGGTGTCAACCATGAATCACACCTAGATCCTATTACTTAATTGAGGTTTGGCAAAATAGTGACATGCTGTCATTCTCTCTTCATTTAGTAGCCCAAATCTCTGTATGGTATGCAGATTAAATGCTTGATTCTTTCCCTTTATCTACCAGTATCAGAAAGACTTCTTATTCTTACTGGTGATCAAACTGTCCTTCTTTGGCCAGTGAGAGACTCTTCATGTTGGCTCTTGGGTCCTTTTAATGTGACCCCAGTAGTCTTCACTAGCTTCCTTACTTTCTGGTATGACAAGGTGATCCTGGTTCATCTTGTACCTTTCCTGCCCCAGATCATGGTCATTTCTCTCAGGAGCTCTGGTTCCCTTTAGCAGTAAATTAAATATACCTGTTTTAAAATCCCTTTTGGGTTGCTGGACTATGTCTAGTTTCACAAGAAGGAATATGCCTGTTAACTGGGTATTTACACTGTCTTTAATGGCATGGCACTTTTTCACGTGATTCATAATTTCTATCTGTGAGCTCACCTTCCCCAAGAGTTTTACCCCCCAAGTGCCTTGAACACCCAGAAGGCTTCTCATGCCCCAAACCCCTTTTTACTGTGGACTAGTTAATGGGGAGAGGGCAAGTAAAGGGACAGCATGGTTTATATCCCATGTACTTCTTCCGTATTGTTTGAATCTTTTACAAGAATGTATTTCCATGTTGACTATAGAATTATAAAAGGGCAAGAGACCTACAAACCCCAGATTGGAGAGTGAGAATGTGAGAAGACTGTTGACCTGTCCAAAGCAGGAGTGATTACTTTGTTTTCATTTGCTTTTCCAGGATCTGTACCCAGCTCTGAAAGGTGTAAACACAGTCTTCCACTGTGCATCGCCCCCGCCATCCAGTAACAACAAGGAACTCTTTTATAGAGTGAATTACCTTGGCATGAAGAATGTCATTGAAACTTGCAAAGAGGCTGGGGTTCAGGTAAGGGGAAAGCTGTAGCGAGTGCCGTCGGGAACGTGTGTGGCTCTTCCTAAGGGTTCTTGCTGCCTTCCTGGGACTAGCCAGGGTTGCTTCTTAAAGTACTGTGAAGATCTTAGAAATTAAGCCCTACAAGTCACTAGGTATTATGCAGGTCTTCTTGCCAAGGCCAGTTTGAATTTTAATTTTCTAACTGCATACAAATGGACCATCTGAGGACCCTGAGGCCTATCTGTCTTTGGTTAAAAGGCTATAAAATTAAGACATTGTTTATATGTTTTGTTATGATAAATATACATAATATAACATTTGCCATTTTAATCATTTTAAATGTTAAAAAATGCCAGTCCAGTGGCATTAAGCATGTTCACAGTGTTGTGCAACCGTCACCACCATCCACCCACAGAACTCATTCATCTTCCCAGACTGACACTCTGTCCCCATGAAACCTAACTCCCCATCCCCGTCCCCAGCCCTGGCACCCACCATTCCACTTTCTGTCTCTATGAATTGGACTACTCTAGGAACCTAGTATAAGTGGAATCACACGGTATTTGTCCTTTTGTGACTGGCTCACTTCACTGAGCACAATGTCTTCAAAGATCATCGATGCTGTAACATGTGTCACAATTTCCTCCCTTTTTAAGGCTGAAAAATACCCCCACTGCATGGATGGACACATTGTGTTTCTCCGATCCTCCCTCAGTGGGTATCTGTGTTAGTTTCACCTTTTGGATATTGTGAATATGCTGCTGTGAACATGAGTGCACAGATCTCTGTTCTAGTTTCTGCTATCAGTTCTGTCGGAGATAGACCCAGAAGTGGGACTGCTGGATCCTACTATAATTCTCTGTTTAAACTTTTGAGAAAGTGCTACACTATTTCCTAAACCTTGCTTATATTTTAAAAGAAAACAAACTGAGTTTACTTTTAGCCAATAAAAACTTGTTATAACTCAGACCTGAGGGGATACGATGCTGCATTGTTATAAAGCCTGTTCTTTATGAGCCCCAGGGTGAAACTGCTCCCTATCAGTGCCACCTGCCACAGGACTGGAGAGGGGGCTTGGGGGTCCTGCCTCGTCCTTGGTACTGATGGCCAGTCCCCAGCTTCACCAGCTGGCCCAGCAAGAACAGGTGGGGAGGGAGCTCTTCTGGGCCCCATGCCCTGGAAAAATCAGTAATGATAGTGACCCCTATGTTTGGCAGCTGACAAGACACTTTGCTCTGTGGCAGTTATCACCTAATTTGCTCCTCGTTAGGTAAACAGGTGCTAAGTGATGTCTCTTTGCTAATTAATGAGAGAGGTGGGATCCAAAGTGGATCCTCTGATGCCAAATCGCAGACTCCACACTCCCCCATGCTTGCGTAACCGGAGCTCCGGGAAGCCCACCCCCCAGGAAGCCCACGGCTGCTGCCTGTTCAAGGGAAGGAGCCAGGCATAAAAAAAGGTGGGAGGGCCGGCCCGGTGGCGCACCTGATAGTGCGCTGCTTGGGAAGCGCGGCGGCGCTCCCGTCCGAGGGTTCGGATCCCACATACGGACCGGTTCCCGCTCACTGGCTGAGCGAGGCACGGGAGCAACACCAAGGGTTGCAATCCTGTTGCCGGTCCCCGGTCCGGTACGGGGGCAACACTGAGGGTTGCGATCCGTTGCCGGACACGGAAAAA
>NW_007730144.1:55293-67372 GCF_000696425.1 Galeopterus variegatus
AGGAAAAAAAAAAAAAAAAAAAAAAAAAAAAAAAAAAGGTGGGAGAACAATGCAGCACGCACTCACTCGGGCCTGTGCTCACGAAACAGTAGGGCCGGTGGGGTTGCAGCGCCCCGGGTGCCCATCCTCGGCGCCCATCCTCGGCGCCACTGCCCTCCCAGACCTGCAGCGGACACTGTGCTGACTGGGGCTTTACCGTTTCTTCTTGCTCCATGTGCAGCCAATATAAGGTGTTGGTTGCATGTCATAAAACTTTATAAAAATGGTATCATATTGAACATATCCTCCTGCAACTTGCTTTTCTCCCCAGTGTTAAGCTTTTTAGCTTTATCCATCTTGCTATATGTAGCTCTAGTTCATTCAGTGAGGGGGCAGAATGCTAACTGGGTAAGGTGCAGAAAATGATTTTCCCTGTTACATTTAAGGAATGTTTTCCAACACCAAGATCAAAAGATTGCTAAGTGTGTTTTTTCCTTAAAGGTTGGAAGTGTTACCACCGTAAGTCTGTAACTCCGGCAGGCGCGAGGGAGAGATCTCATTTGTTTTCCATACAGATAACCTGTCCGGCACCATTTCTTGTGTGGTCCACCCCTTCCCCACTGTTCAGCACCACCTGCAGCACGTCTGGGGGGTTCCATCCAGGGGCCTATTCCTGGCTCTCTCTGCTCCACTGGCTTCTTTGTGCTGTCTTCACTGAGGTACAAGTCTCAGTAGCTGGCAGGACAGGTCACCCCCACCAACTTCTTCAAAATGCACTTGGCTATTCTGAGCCGTTTGGTCTTCCACGTACATTCTAGGATCAGCTTGTCGAGCTCCTAGGTAAAGTCTTTTGAGATTGTTACTGTGATTGCATTAAGCCTGTACGTAGTTTCTGAGAGAATTAACATCTTTCCAATATTGAGCCTTCCTGTCCATAAATATGGATATCTCTCTATCTATCTTTTTAATGCCTTTCAATAGAGTTTTCTACTTTACTTCATGAAGGTTTTGCACCTCATTTTTCGTTATTTAATAATTTTATATTTTCAGTTATTGCTAATGTATAAGAATACAGTTAAATTCTGTATATTGATTTTGAATTCAGCAACTTTGCTGAACTCTGACTCTAATATTTTCTGTATATTCACCTGTGTGTTCTGTGTAGACATCTCTGTCTTCCACAAATGATGGCAGTTCAGCTTCTTTTCCAATCATTATAAATTTTTGTTTGATTTATTTTACCACTCTGGCTAGGACTCCCAGTACAATGTTGAATAACAGTGGTAAAGATGTGATTCAGGCTGATGGTGTCCAGCATCGGATGAGCTGCTCTTAACCAGAAGGCTGGAAGCTGGGGATCCTCTAAGAGAGCATCTCCCTTCAGCATAGTGTTTCTTACATGGCTGTGTGCGTGTGCATGCGTGTGTTCACATGGCAAGGTTGGTGCAGAATAACCAGTGATCTTTTTCAAACAGACATCTCCCTAGACGTGAGCTATCCTTCCCCCATGGAGAATCACTCCTGTGTTAAGATACCAAGAATAATGGAAATCTGTTCTATGTCTCAGGTGTGATGTGATAGAAAAAAATGTGAGATCTACTGTTTTAGAATATAATGCCATAATGTGTGCAGAATCCACATTGTTGCAAAAGATGGTGATCTTTGGAGTATTTTGAGAAGGCATGAAAAATGAAGGCCTTGTACCAAAGAACTTGTACAGCGCCTCACATGCAAGGGTACTGAAGAGGGGCCATTTGATTCTCTGTCACACATGACCATTGGGCTGTTTGAATAACAATAATTCCTGACTTGTGTTTTTTTTTTTTAATCTTCCTCTGCCAGAAATTCATTTTAACGAGCAGTGCCAGTGTCATCTTTGAGGGCATCGACATCAAGAATGGAACCGAAGACCTCCCTTATGCCGTGAAGCCCATTGACTACTACACTGAGACTAAGATCTTGCAGGAGAGAGTGCGTACCTTAGAACTGGCTGAGCGAGTGGGCATCTGGAGGGTTTAGATGCTTCAGAAAAATATCTATGAACATATGAAGCTAGTATTCTGAGGCCTAACTACCTAACCTGGGAAGTAAAATTTGTGGGTGAAATTAAATTTTAAACATAACAGAATAGCTTCATGTGGCAAGGCACTGTTCAGAGTATTTTCCAAGAACGGCCTCGTTTAAACTTCACAGCAAGTTGGTTAGAGTGTGGTGCTGATTAACACCAAGGTCCAGGGTTCGATCCCTGTACCAGCCAGCTACCAAAAAAATAAAATAAAAAATTTAAAAAAAAAAACTTCACAATGATCCCATAAGTGGGAACTGTTACTGTCACCAGATTACAGATGAGGACACTGATGCGCAGCGAGATTCAGAACCTTCCTGAGGCCGTGCAGCTACAGGTGGCCAAACCCAGGCAGTTGATCTCCAGAGCCTGCGCTCAGCTGACACTACACGAGCTTCCTCGCTTGCTGTGGGAATCAGAAGTCAGGAGCAATTCACAATGATCCCAGGCATGCAGGCATGACTTGGGCTGAATGCACGAGGAGTGGCTTTTCAGCTGCACACACCTTCCTTGTGGCACTCTTGCTCACCGCCCTTATTTTTTAAATAAACAATGGAAAGATCTGGCTTTATTTCAAGGGAAAGTACTTTTCCACTTGGCCAACCAGCTTCATCAAGTGCCACCTGATTTTAGTGTGGCTGCTGGAGCTCTGGAGATCCTGACAGCTGCCAGATCCAGGTCGAGGATGTCACCCTGAGGCCCTCCTGAGCTGCAGACTGGGGTACTCCTGAGCTCCAGACAGCTCGCTTGGGTAGGGTAGCTGAGAGCTTACCTCGCCCAGGTGTTTGCAGTGCATCGCACCTGCTGAGGTTTTCTTTCAAAGCCAGTACTTACTGAACTGGAGCTCAGCACTGGACTGGCATGAGGCCCCCTGTGCTGCCCAAGAGCCAGCTGCCTCCTGACTGTAAGAACTTCAGTTATCCCAGAGACTTGCGCACACTCCTCCAAGGTGCTTGGGACTCCCACCCAGGGCTTGAGCACATGTAGGCTCAGGAGCTTCAAATGGCAGCCTTGGCCCAGACCATCTGTATCTTGTACACATTGACTTTTGGGTCCTCAACTGGAAATAAGCAAGGCCTGTAAATGACTCCAGCAGAAACTCATCTGGAGCCTCCTTTCAGGCAATGAATACCTGCTGTTGGCTTTAAAACCTTACTCATAAACCAAATGTGGTGTTGATCTAGGACCCCTTCAGCTCTTCCCTTTAATAATAGAGATGAGCCTTCATAGAGGTCATTGGAAGACTTATTTAGTCATTTCCCCCATTGCCACAGGGACCAGAGGCTGGTGGAAGACAAGGGGCAGCTCTGGGAATCTGTTGAAGAGGCAGCTTCTCCATTGTTGAACAGCTCTGATCATTATAAACTCAATCAGCAAATAGCTCAAAATTGCTGGGACCAAAACACATACAAGCATGTTGCCACCATAGGGTAGAAGTCGTAGGTGACATGATAACAACGGTAATTATACTTAAAAAGTGTATGTGCATTTACTGAACCAACTGACATGAGTCATCTCGTTGAATCAGCAAATAAGCCCCATCAGGGTAGGTACCTTTGTGATCTCCATTTTTACCAACGATGTCACAGATTTTTCAGGAAGTTTTGTTACTTTTGAAACAAAACCTGTTTCTGTATACTTAAAGCTCTTCAGTTCTAGTTTGTCCATTAAGCCACACAGAGGATATCTCTTCTCTCTGCCCGACAGTGGTAACGGGAGGAGCAGCTGCCGCTTCTGGAGCCCTTGCTTAGTACCTGCCACTGCTCTGTGGCCTTTCCAAGTATCAGCTCGTTTCTCTCGCTCCCCAGCTGCTGCCCTGTTTCTCACACGACATGGCCTTCAGCCCCTTCACCTTCTCAGACAATTCTTCTGGGCCCACTTGGATTTATCAGAGTTCTTGCCTAGGAGGTGGTTCTCAGAATTGACAGGAACAGCCCAGGCCTGGTGGAAACGTGCAGTCAGCACGTGTGGCTTAAGTCAGGAGCCCCTCTGGTGGCAGCAGCCTCACCGGAGGCTCACGGCTAAGTTGTCAACTGGAACCCTCGGATCTTTTCCACAAACTGCTGCCAAGGCACATCTTTTCTTGGCTGTACGTGTGCATTTTAGCCTTTGAACCCAAACCAGGCCTTTCTCTTTGATGTTAGTGGCTCTTCCCCAGCTGCCTCTCCTGTGTTTTCAGATTGTGGTGGGTCAGGGAGAGAGGATAGGGATAGAGAGGTGGCCTGGAATTATATCAGTGACTGATGTGGGCTGTCGGGCCATGACATCTCGACCAGCAGAGTGCGTCGTCTATCTGGCCCCAGCGAGGGGCCGTCTTGGCTCAGGCCAATGAGTTTGCAGTGGACACATTCTTTCTCCTGCTCTCTTCTAGGCAGTCCTGGGTGCCAATGATCCTGAGAGGAACTTCTTAACCACAGCCATCCGTCCTCATGGCATTTTCGGCCCACAGGATCCCTATTTGGTCCCCGTCCTCATCGAGGCAGCCAGGAAGGGCAAGATGAAGTTCATGATTGGGTAAGTCAGCCCTCAGTGCCTCTTCTCCACCCCTGTAACAAGGGTCCCTCACACTGAGAGGGCACTTGCTCAGGAGCCAAGCAGCTCTGTAGCTCTTTCCTTATGTGGCCCTCTTAGTCTGATCAGGCTGCTATAACAGAAAACCTGAGACTGGGTAGCTTATAAACAACAGAAATGGATTGCTCACAGTCCTGCGGGCTGGGGCGTCCAAAATCAAGGCGTTCACAGATTCCGTGTCTGGTGAGAGCCTGTTTCTCATGGATGGTGCCTGCTATGTGTCCTCACATGGCAGAAGGGCAGACAGGCTTCCTCAGGCCTCTTTTATTAAGTAAGTAATTAATTAATTTATTTTATTTTATTATTTTCTTTTTTAAAAAAGATGACCGGTAAGGGGATCTTAACCCTTGACTTGGTGTTGTCAGCACCACGCTCACCCAGTGAGCCACGGGTCAGCCCTTCAGGCCTCTAAAAAGGGCACTAATCTCATTCATGAGGGCTCTACCCTCATGATCTAATCACCTCCCAAAGGCCCCACCTCCTAATACTCCTTGCACTGGGGATTAGGTTTCAGTGTATGAGTGTTGGGGGGACACAAACATTCAGACCATAGCGGTGACCTTCTCTACGGCTCTCTGTATCCATTTCTTGTGGTAGCCATAAGAAACCACCACAAACTTAGTGCTTAAAGCAACTGAAATTGATTCTCTCACAGTTCTGGAAGTCAGAAGTTCAAAATCAAGGTGCTGACCCGGTGACTTCCTTCTGGAGTGTCTAAGGGAGAATGTGTTTCAGGCCTCTCCTCCAGCTTCTCGTGTTTGCAGATACGTCACTCCTATCACTGTCTCCATTTTCACATGGCTGTCTTCCTTGGTTTCTGTGTCCAAACTTCCCTCTTCTAACAAAGACATCCGTCGTTGGATTGAAGGCCCGCCCTACTCTAGTATGACCTCATCTTAACTAATTACATCTGCAAAGACCCTATTTCCAAAAAAGGTCACATTCACAAGTTCCAGAAAGATAGGAGTTTGGGGAGAGTATTTTCAACCCAGTGCACCCTTTCAGGTAGTCTGGGAAAATATTTGTGTCCCTGTTTGGAAACCGAATGAAGAAACAGGCTCAGAGGAGAAGCAGTTGGGCCAGGGTGAAGGGCCACGGCTCAATACTCCTCGTGTCCAGGTGGGGGTGCTACATTCCTCCTCCAGGAAAGCGCAGGTGGCGCCTCTGCAGGTGACCACATTTCTTTCTTCTCTCTTCTTTCTTTTCCCCCTCTTATCCCTGTGCCTTGCCTTCCCGTTTCTTACTCAGCCTCACTGCCGCCCTGACAAAGAGACTGGTAGGAAAATGTGAGACCAGAGCAAGGCATTGGTCCAGTGTATCCTGGGAAGGGGTTGAAGAGCTGCTGCCCAAATTGGAGCTGAAGCAGACCACACCAGTGTTGGCCGTGCTGGAATGCGGCGGGCAGGGATTTGAGCTTTCATTGGTTGACCTGTAAATACTCTACTAGCCCTGAGGGCCCCAGGAGTCCTGGCCCACTGCACATCTTTAACCATTATAGGTGTCTAGCTGTACCAGGGCCTGACATTGTCAAGGCAGGTAGCAATGTTCTGCAGGTAGCTGTCTCTCAAGTGCTGGGCCCACATGCAGGGACTCCACTGGGCTTGCAGCTGAGCACGGCCAGCACAGATTGAACCATTCTTTGTGCACCTGCAGAAATGGGAAGAACTTGGTGGACTTCACCTTCGTGGAGAATGTGGCCCACGGACACATCCTAGCTGCAGAGCACCTCTCCCAAGACGCGGCCCTGGGTGGGAAGGTAAGGCACCTGTCTCCCAGCTGGGCAGCGCTGGCCTGCCACATCCTGCCTGCACCACTGCCTTTCTTCGGCTTCTTCTCCCTGCCATTGGGTTTGCTGGCACATTGCCCCTTGTGCGGAGATGGAGGCCTTCTAAGGGGGAGTACGATATCATTGCAGCATCACGTGACTTGGGGCCCAGAGCCGATGAGCTGGGATTGGACAGAGACTCAGGACCTCTCCTTCCACTCCCCGGGCCTCCATGTTCTTTGTTTCTCACCCCTAGCCTTGGAATCCCTTGTGGCTTGGTCCTCTTGTATTCTCCTAAACGTCTGCTATTTTCCCACCTGTAACTTTTAGGGCGGTTGGGAGTAGGGTTGGTGTGGCTTTTGGTTTAGAACAAACATAGCATGTTGGAGAAATGTAATATGATCCATTCATTGCATGTGAAGATAAGAAGATGGGTTTTACTGTGATTAACAGTGTTCTGACAATGATTACATTAAGGAAGCTTCACTTCAAGTCCTGGCCCGTAGACAAAACGTTCATTGCCTGCCCTCTCTCCACCTCACCGCTGCCCACTTGCGGAGTTCAGGAGGCCCGTGAGGATGCAGTCTGCATGGCCTTCATATACTCATGTCCCTCACTTTTGAGCAGCTCTGCAAACGAGCTGGGCCAGGCAGGCAAGCAGGGAGTGGCCACTGGTTTCCCAAAATATCAGCTCTAGGCTGAGCGAGCAGCTTGTGGCTGAGCTCCGAGTTCTGAGCGTGACCCTTTCACCCGTCCAGCCAGGGAGGTGTTTCTAACATCTTGTTCTCTCGCCAGGCGTTTCACATCACCAATGATGAACCCATCCCTTTCTGGACGTTCCTGTCCCGCATTCTGACAGGCCTCAATTATGAGGCCCCCAAGTACCACATCCCCTACTGGCTGGCCTACTACCTGGCCTTCCTGCTGTCTCTGCTAGCAATGGTGGTCAGTCCTGTCATCCAGCTCCAGCTCACTTTCACACCGATGCGGGTGGCACTGGCTGGCACATTTCACTACTACAGCTGCGAGAGAGCCAAAAAGGTCATGGGCTACCGGCCGCTGGTCACCATGGATGACGCTGTGGAGAGGACCGTGCAGAGCTTTCGGCACCTGCGGAAGGTTGAGTGAGGCATCCGGTGACTGAGCTCTCTCCATGCATCTCCCAGCCAGTAAGTCTCTCCCCTGTGGACCAAAGGACTAACATCCTTCAAACGAGTTCCTTCTGAGCTGTGAGTCCTCCTGCTAGTGAGATGAGAGCACAGCCTGCCCCTTCCATGACCAGGAGGATGGCGAAACAGCAGACACTTCCTCTTTCATAGGATTGGATTTGGATTTCTCAAAGCAGGCAGCTTCATGTTTTACTGTTTTGTTCTTCTGTCTCTGTGTATCTGTCTCCCCTCTCTCTCTTCTGGGTTCCTTAGCATAAAGACCACCTGTGAAGTCAACCATTTTGTTACAGTGTCCTTGTACATAATCAAGGACACAGTAGGGAGAGGCAACCCATTTGCTAGTTGAGGCAGGGAACCATTTCTGTGCAATTAGAAGCCACTAGACTCTGTTCAAGGAACTACATCTTAAAAATGTCCTAGAAAAAAATCAGAAGATGTAAACACATGTGTGAGACTTCATATGTACATTTTGTATCTGCACAATTTGGAGCAAAAACTTAAAAAAGCTTAAAACAACTGTAATCCCCCCCCTAGTCCCTAGGGAGAAAACTTCTGGTCGATCAACTCCTTACATGCTTCCATGTTCACTCTCGGGTACTGTCAGCGTGCCTGCCTGCATTGTTTTTCATAAAACATTTCTCTTAATCAACAGAGTCCTGTTGTCATTTTTAGTGGCAAGGTGATCTGGCCCAGTGACATTCAGTTTAAGCTGTTTAGCTCCTCTCCTGAGGTGTGACATCAGGCTGGTTGGCAGTAGGCCAGGGAGGAGAGAGCCTACTTTAACTCCTCGGAGTTCGGGCAGAAACTCCATGACATGATCCAGAAAGGGCTGGTTCCTTGTAGCTCATGCTCATAGAATCCTCCAGACCAGTTTCCAAAGGGCATAGCACATTTAATAATTCAGCTTTTTCTGTTTTCTGGTGATGGTCTGCCTACAGAGCCTGGTTTCTTCTCAGACTAATTGAAATGTAATCTTAAAGAGTTCTGTTTTCCTCCGCATTTGTCCCAGGGTGGGGAGGCATCTGGGGATACCAGAATAAAGTGAAGGCATTGTACGTGCGGTGCAGTTTGTGTTATAGGAGTGTTACCCCTGACTGAGGAGAGGCTGCACTTGGCTGACAGGGCAGAGCACATACAGTAATGGAGTTAAGAAACATCCACAAGCCCCTGTGATACCGGGCAGAAAATGATCCACACACTTAAGACCATGTGGGGTAAGTTCAGAGGAAGGAAACGTGGCTTCTGCAGGGGCGGTGACACATTGAGCTGAACCTGGAGGGATGGATACACAGGCAGAGGTGTAAACCCTACTTGGCATTTCACGCTAAAGCAGTCAGTCTCCCATTCAGTTGCTTGTCATGCATAGTTTAATTAGCAGCATGTTGTGTTTTTTGGCGCCACATGAGATAACGCTGTGTCTTAGATTCAGCAAAGGACAGAAGTGACCGACCTGGTGGGGTGGGGGACAGGGAGCATAGGAGGTCAGTCAGCACAGATGTCAAGCTCAAGGTGATGAGCTTTATCTTTTAGGCAATGGAGGTCAAGAACCGAGAAAATCTTTCCAGCTGCCCTATGTGGAGCCTGGGGGACTGGATAGGAGGTAACGAAGACCTGAGCAATGACAGAGCAGTGGAATAGAAATGAAGCCTTAAATGGAAGCTCCTGGAAAGAACTCAGAGCTCAGTGCCTGATTTCCTATGGGGAGTGAGCGGGAAGGAGGCCAGGCACAGAAAGGGGGGATCCGCTGCGGTGGGTTGCCAGAGGAGGGTCTCGGGCTGGAGGAGTGAGGCTGGCAAACCTGCTGCCCTGGGCTCCGTCCCTGCAGCTGGCTCAGGGAAGTGCTAGCAGCTGTCATGGAAGCAGACACCCTCCCCATCCGGCGAGTGCTTTGGTCACTCCTCGTATTTCCCCATGCTCCTGACCCAGACCTATCTCGTCCCCTACACACATACACACTCATTCGGATCAAGTCCATCCTCCAGGAAAGCACAGCCTCGGTACCCCTGAGAGCTCATTAGGTCACCAGTCCTGGGGGCCATCCCCACCCGTTTCTTCCCTGACTGCGGGAGGCCTTGCAACACCGCTTACAGCAGCATCCTGGAGCATGGCCCCAGGCCTGGGCCTCTCCCCCGGGGCCCGAGCCATCTGAGAATCATGGCCAAGGGAAGGCAGTTCTCTCCCAGCTTGGGGACAGCTAAAAGCCCATTGCCAAGTCCTGCACGTCCACTGGGGTGATCTCTCATTGCAGTCCCTCTTCCTTCCCCATCAACACCGACCTAGTTCAGCAGCTGGCCCCGTCTGCACCTAGGTCAGGTGTCCTGGGACAGCCGAGCTGATCTGCCTGCCTCCTCTCTTGCCTTTCCTCCCATCGAGCCTCTCTGCCTCCAGGGTGTCCTGCCTAAAACAGACCTAGATCCTGCCTCTCTGCAGAAAGTGCTTCAGCGGGTCCCGACTTTCTCCCAACCCACCTTTCGAGATTTTTCACTGGGCTCCACTCCTGCGGTGTTGCAGCCCAACTGAGCCACACTTTCCTGCACACGTCCTGTCATACATATCCTTGCTCAGGCCCGTGCTATATCTGAAGGGATGCAGAAGTGACCAAGATAGAGCCCTTGCCCTCAGAGAGCTCCCCAGTCCCACAGAAATGAAATGCAGGAATTAATAACTCGGTGCTCCTTGCCTTAAGAGCAGGGGTCAGCAAACTATTTAATTCAGGGTCAAATCCTGCTTGCCACTTGCTTTGTTAATAAAGTTTTATTCATATGCAACCACATCCATTCATTTATATGTTGTCTATGGCTGCCATTTGCTACAATGGCAGAGTTGAGTACTTATGACACAGACTGTCCGGCAAACTAAGCCTAAAATACTTACTATCTCACCCTTCACAGAAAAAGTTTGCCAACCCTGCTTAAGAGTGACCGACAGGCCAACAAGCACATGAAAAGATGCTCGATATCACTAATCATTAAGGAAGTGCAAACTGATGCCATAATGAGATATCACCTCATACCCGTTACAACAGCTACTACACAAAAAAGTGCTGGCAAGGATGTGGAGAAACTGGAACCCTCGTGTGCTGCTAGTGGGAATGTAACACGGTGCAGCCACTGTGGAACCCAGTATGGCCTTTCCCAGAAATACTAAACATAGAACAACTGTGTGATCTAGCAATTCCACCTCCAAGTACATACCCCAAAGAATTCAAAGGTTGTTGGTTTTTTTAATATTAACATTTTATTTTTTTGTTTTGTTTTGTTTAAAAATAATTTAATATCACCTTCTCAGTACACTGTTCTCCCCCATAGCCTTTTAACAATTTGGGGCATATTCATCCAAACCTTTCTCTGTGCTCACACATATTCTCTTCTATCCTGTCTTTCTGTTAATTTTCTTTTTTTATTATTATTAGCAAATTCGTTATTACAAATCATAATTATTTTCTATGCCCCTTACATGACCAATCACTCCCCAACCTTCCTCCCTCCCTCCCCCCATCTCTAGTAGTCTTAGGTTCATTCTCTTCTTCTGGAAGGTCAACACATTATTGTGGTCTTTTCTTTCTATCTTGCTATCTATCTCTCTTTCTTAGCACCCAGTTATGAGTGAGGACATGTGATATTTCTCTTTCTCTGTCTGGCTTATTTCACTTCAGATGATTATCTCCAGG
Organism: Galeopterus variegatus; assembly: GCF_000696425.1. Classification (NCBI taxonomy): domain Eukaryota; kingdom Metazoa; phylum Chordata; class Mammalia; order Dermoptera; family Cynocephalidae; genus Galeopterus; species Galeopterus variegatus. The sequence continues at coordinate 66,513 of NW_007730144.1, forward strand.
CTTATCCATGTTGCTGCAAATGGCAGAATATCATGATTTTTTATGGCTGAATAGTATTCCGTGGTGTATATATACCACATTTTCCTTATCCAGTCGTCCGTTGATGGACATTTAGGTTGGATCCATGTCTTGGCTATTGTAAATAGAGCTGTTGTAAACATGGGAGTGCAGGTATCCCTTCCACATGATGATTTCCACTCCTTTGGGTACATACCCGGAAGTGGGATTGCTGGATCATATGGCTGTTCTATCTGTAGTTGTTTGAACAAACTCCATATCACTTTTTATAATGGCTACGCCAATTTACAGTCCCACCAACAGTGTAGGAGGGTTCTCCTTTCTCCAATTCCTCGCCAGCATTTGTTATTCTTGGTCTTTTTGATAATAACCAGTCTAACTGGACTGAGGTGACATCTCTGTGTGGTTTTGATTTGCATTTCCCCAATGCTTCGTGATGTTGAGCATTTTTCGTGTGTCTGTTTTCCATTTGTATATCTTTATATGAGAAATGTCTATTCAGCCCCTTTGCCCATTTTTAAATTGGCTTACTTTTTTCCTTACTGTTGAGTTGTTTGAGTTCTTTGTATATTCTGGATACTAATCCCTTCTCAGATGGATAGTTTGCAAGTATTTGCTCCCATTCTATAGGTTGTCTTTTTGCTCTGTTGATTGTTTACTTTGCTGTGCAGAAGGTTTTTAGTTGTATAGAATCCCACTTGTTTATTTTTTCTTTTGTTGCCTGTGCTTTTGGGGTCTTATTTATAAAGTCTTTGCCCAGTCCTATTTCCCGAAGTGTTCCCTGAAAGCAAGGTTTTGGAAGAGGTATTTGTACAGCCATGTTCATAGCAGCATTACTCACA
>NW_007730144.1:67382-71999 GCF_000696425.1 Galeopterus variegatus
GTCCCCAGCCCAGTACGGGGGCAACACTGAGGGTTGCGATCCGTTGCCGGACACAGAAAAAGACAAAAAGACAAAAAAAAAAAAAAAAAAAGCCCTTCTCAGATGCATAGTTTGCAAATATTTTCTCCCATTCTATAGGTTGTCTTTTCACTCTGCTGATTGTTTACTTCTCTGTGCAGAAGGTTTTTAGTTGTATAGAATCCCACTTGTTTATTTTTTCTTTTGTTGCCTGTGCTTTTGGGGTCTTATTTATAAAGTCTTTGCCCAGTCCTATTTCCCGAAGTGTTCCCTGAAAGCAAGGTTTTGGAAGAGGTATTTGTACACCCATGTTCATAGCAGCATTACTCACAATAGCCCAAAGGTGGAAAGAACCCAAGTGTCCATCAATAGCTCAGTCAATAAACAAAATGTGGCCTATACATACAATGAAATATTATCCAGCTTTATAAAGGAAGGAAACTGTGAGACATGCTACAACATGGACAAAACTTTGAGGACATTATGTTGAATGAAATAAGCCAGTCACAAAGGACAAACACTGTGTAATACTACTTACGTGAGGTTTCTAGAGTAGTCAAATCCATAGAGACAGTAAGTAGAATGGTGGTTGCCAGAGACTGGGGGACTGGGGTGGGGAATCAGTGTTTAATGAGTGTGGAGTTTTAGTTCTGCAAGATGAATAAGTTCTGTGAATGGACGGTGGTGATGGCTACACAGCAATGTCAATGTGCTTAATGCCATGAACTATACACTTTAAAAATGTCTAAGATGGTAAATTTTATGTTAGGTGCATTTTATAACAATTAAAAAAAGTCCCTAAAAAAAGTAGCTAGTAAGTAAGTGTGTACGTGCACAGAAGAGGGGTCACTACAGGAGAGTTGTCAAGGAGAGGTGACTTTCAGTCAGCCTGGAAGGATGAGACCGATTTGGCCAGTTTGAGAAGAGGAGGAACCACCATGGGGCTGTGGCTGGAAATGGTAGATGAGGCTGCAGGGGTCAAGGAGCTTGGACTGGATCATCCCCTGGAAAGTGACATGGTGGCATTTGTGTCTGGGTGGTGGGGAAAGTGCAGGGAGAGAGACTGGAGGCAGGGGACCGGTGGGAACGTCTCCGTAGTCCAGGGAAAAGATGATAAGAGGGTGTCTGTCTTGGGGAACTGGTAATGGAGGTACACAGGAGAGGGCATCATTGAGAGATGGTTCTGGGCTAGAACGGACAATACGTGGTGATTGATTGGATGTAAGGCCAAGGGAGATGGAAGGATTAATGATAACTGGGAGGCTCAAGCTTAGAGGAACTGGTGGCTAGTAGTGCCTTCTGAGCTAGGGACCCCAAAAAGAGCCAAGATTAGGGCAGGGGCAAGGTAGAGGTCAAATTCCATTCTGGCCATGGTGAGTTTGATGAATCTTGGATTTTTTTTTTTTTTTTAAAGATGACCGGTAAGGGGATCTCAACTCTTGGCTTGGTGTTGTCAGCGCCACGCTCAGCCAGTGAGCAAACCGGCCATCCCTATATAGGATCCAAACCCGTGGCCTTGGTGTTATCAGCACCGCACTCTACCGAGTGAGCCACGGGCCGGCCTGAATCTTGGATTTTTGAGGTGGAAGTGTCTAGAAGGCAAGAAATAGATATTTGAGGGGAGTTGGACTATTGCTGCTGCTTGAAGTCATGGGAACGCGGGAGGATGAAGGATGGAACCTTGGGAATTGAGAGGTAAACCCAAATCTAGGGTGTCAAGGAAAGCTGGGAAGGAGAGGATCGAGAAAGGGGGTGGTAAGCAGTGTCAGGTGGTGCAGAGAAGTTGAGGAGGCGGAAGACCAAGAATTGACACCCAGACAGTGAACAAGGAAATGTCCCTGAAGTGTAACAGTCAACAAATACTGAGCTCCTACTTCGTAACTGGCTTCACGCTGGGCCTAGGGACAGCATGGTGCGCAATCTAGACAAGAGCCTTCATGGAGCTCCTGATCTAGCGAGGGAAAGAATCAACGGCTTTCCACGGGGGTGAGCAGCGCAGGGAGGCTGGAGCAGGAGGCAGATTTGCACACCCTGCTCACAGAACTTGTATCCTTCCTTCCTCCTCCCCTCCTCAGTCTTCCTTGATGGTGCTCTTCTCAAGGGCAGATGTTCTTCGACCTTTTGTGGCCCCTTCCAGCTCCTGCCTCAGACAGAGTCTGGCCTTAGCAATCCAGGTTTGTTGCATGGTTTTGATGGGAGGAGATTAGAGGAAAGGCCAGAAATGAATACTGAGCAAGAGGATAGGAACAGGGTTGTGGGGACAAGGCACCTCCTCAGCCAGCCAGAGCATTCCCACATGTACAGAAGGGCAGGTGGCCAGGCCCTCTCTCCTTTGATCCTCACAACAACCCTGTGGAGTTCACAAAGGTCTATTATTATCTCCACTTTGTGTAAGCAAGCCTGAAGCCTCAGAGGGGGAAAGGGGCTTTCTCAAGACAAACAGCTCGTTAGGGGTTGACGGGGTCTCGAACCCAGGCTGGTGACCCTCCACCTCAACCCTTTTCCCCAATGGCCTTCTACTCTCTCCAGATCACCCTCAGTGGATTGAACCCCTTGCCTCTGCACTGGATGGGAACACTCTATGTATTTATTCCCTATGATTGCTGCATCAAGTTACACCAATTTGGTGGCTTAAAACAATGCAAATTTATTCTCTTATACTTCTGGGGTTCAGAAATCCAAAATCAGTTTCACTAGGCTTAAGTCAGGCTATTGGCAAGGCCAATTGCTTCTGGAGGCTCTGAGGGGGGAAATCCATTTTCTTGCCTTTTTTCAGCTTCTAGTGGCCACCTGTTTTTCTTGGCTTGTGGCCCCTTCCTACAGCTTCAAAGAACATTACTCCAATCTCTGCTTTCATGGTCATATTTCCTTCTCCTCTTCTGTAGTGAACTCTCCCTCTGACTTTCTCTTATGAGGACACTTGTGGTTACACTTAGGACCCACCTAGATGATCCAGGATCATCTCCTCATTTTGAGATCCTTACTTTAATCACATCTGCAAAGTCCCTTTTGCCATATAAGGTAACAGTAACAGGTTCTGGGGGTTAGAACGTGGACACCTTTGGGGGGCTGTTATTCATCCACCACAAGAACTCAAAAGGAGCTCCTCTGGGCTGGTGGAGCAGCAGGCCAGGAATGTTCTGGTCCTCTAAGGTTTGCTTGCAAAACGAGTCAAACATGAGGTTCTATCTGAACCAGAGCACAAGGTAGGGAGACAGGACTAGCTTAGGCGGTGGAGTCAGATAAAGTTGAATCTGCAGCCTGGTCACTATGTGGAGATGCAGACAGAGGAGGGTGCTGAGCAAGCTGCTGAGGCACGGAAGGTGCTGGGGCCTGGTTAGGAAGCTGGCCTGCAGCTGCAAAGGGGACCAAAGTTCAGGCAAGTCCTAATAGGTTCAGTTGCCACAATCCAGGGTGGGGCAGCCTGTCAAGCTAGCTAAGAGAGCCAAGACCTTAGATAAAGTGCCAAAGGGCTGCCTGCCCAATGCTCCCACCTACCTCACATGGAACCCTTCTTGGCTTTCAACAGGCCGGGGACCTAGAGCAAACTGTGCTACATCCCTGCCAAAACTACTTAGATCATTCACTGGGCTAGTTCGGTACCAAGTAGTAATTGTAAAACATGTACAGAGTTCACCAATAGGATGGTGCTGACTTTAGTGAGTGCTGAGGAAATGTGGGTGGATCTGCAAGGGAGGGTTCAAAAAGGCCTGAGAATCCAGTGGCCCAGGTGAGCAAGTGCTTATCCCAGCACTGCCTCCAGGACTCGGGATTGGGACCTCCGATCCTGGGTCTGGGCCTAGGGTCCTGGCAGGGGAGGGACTCAGACTTGGATGTGCCCCTTTGTGCCCTGTTTGGGGGTGGGATTGGCATTTAAAAGATTGAAGTTCAGAAGCTGAGCTAAGGCCTCCCGGACAAAGGCCATCTAGCTATACCCAACCAAAGGGGCTTCCTACATGGGCCTAGTTGGCACTAAGACCATGCCCACAGTGACTGGGCCCTGTGAGAGAGGCAGGGGCAAAACCCAATTTACCAAGGGCACTGCAGGCTACTCAGGTGAGGGCGTCCCGTGCCACTGTGGAACTAAGGGCTTCTGAGGTCTCTGTCCTATTAGCTTGATTGTCTGATTTCTCCTTCTGCAAAGCCAGTTCTGGCTTAGAATACGGGGGGCAGAGAGGCTGCTTTTGGTGTACAGTGGCCCACAGTAACCTTTGACAGCTATGGCCCTTCTGGGCCGGAATCTCCAGGGGAAGCCTGCTCAGGAGCTTTAGAGGGACTCCCGCTGGACTGGGGGCCTCTCCCTGGAATGCCTCTGCTCTCTGCCTGATTGACTCCCACATGTTTCTACTGGGCTAGCAGCCAGGTCAGGTGAAGCTCCCTCTGTGCTGTCCCAGACTTCCTCCACCATCGCATTAGCCTGAGATTTCTCTAGACTAAGGAATCTTCACAGGCAGGGACTGCTTGGAGCCTCCCTGTGACCCCGCAGTGGCAGCACAGTAAGTGGCACCCTGAGCCTGCCCCAGCATGAGTGCTCCATGGAACTGAGCTTAATAGAACTGAAGAGAAGGCAGAAGCTGCTGGGGGGGGGGGGGGGGCGAG
>NW_007730144.1:72134-93836 GCF_000696425.1 Galeopterus variegatus
GGGGGGGGGGGGGGGGGGGCCAGACGAGGCCTCCACTGCGACAGGCCATTGGCATGAGAACCCAACAGTAATGAGAAAACAGCAATGACCCAGGGCTAAAGGAATCCTCCAGAACCCAAGCTGCCTGGAAATGAGGCGAGCCCTGCCCAGCACCATTTTTGGGCCAGACTTCAGCAGCCCCTGGCCTGATCTTCCTCAATATGTGTTTAGTACTGAGAAGGGCAGGTTAAGAGGGAACCCAGGCCAGCCCCACATTGTTAAGATGAGGGAGCCAAGACTCAGAGAGGGATTGAGATTTGTCCTACATCTTTCAAGAAAAGCCCATTCATGAAAGAAGAGCTGTTACAACAACAATCCCCTGCTGGAGTCTCTGTCCAGCTCCTTCCAGAAGTGTTTGGCTCTCAGTCACTCCAGGTTCCTGTGCTGGGGAAAGAAGGAGTAAGGAAGGGAGACTCACAGGAACAAAGCACACATTGGCCACTGGAGATCAGATGGGCACTGGTATGTACTGCATTGTGTCCCGTCAAAAATATGTAGCAGCCCTAACCGTTGGTACCTGTGAGTGTGGCCTTATTTGGAAATAGGGTCTTTGTAGATGTAATCAAGTTAAGATGAATTCATTAGGGTGGGCTCTAATCCAATATGATGGTGTTCTCTTAAGAAGAGGAAATAAAAGCACAGGTACACAAGGGAAGAGAGCTATGTGAAGATGGAGGTAGAGATTGCAGAGATGCAGCCACAAGCCCAGGAACCCGTTGAGCCACCGGAAGCTGTAGGGGGCAAGGAAGGATCCTCCCCTAGTGGCTTCTGAAGGAGCCCAGCCCTACCAACACCTCGATTCCAGACTTCTAGCCTCTAGAACTTTGAGAGAATATCTGCTGTTTCAAGCCACCCAGTCTGTGGTGGCACACACCAGCAGCCCAGCAAGCTCACATGAGCGCTTGCAGGGTGCTGGAAGCTCCCTTCATTGCCCCTTGGCTTGCCGCCGCCGCCCCAGTGGGGAATAAACAGTGCTCCTCATCTTCAAAGCACTTTGGAAATACTAATTAACTCCCAGTTAATTGGATGAAATAACGTGCAGCTCTAGTGACATCATCTCCATTCCATGCCCAGATCTAGCCACAAGCACAGGCTGGTGACTGCTGGGCCATGAGCTTTGTCTTGTGGTAACATGCTGCGCCTCTCACAGCCACCCCACGGAACACAGCCGGGGAGGGCCCTTGGCTAACCTCAGCTCCCAGGGCTTCAGAAAATGGCCTGCTGTGGACACACTTGGCCAATCAAGCACACACAACACAAAGGGCTGCCGTGATTAAGCATGTGTGTGTGCGTGCACGTGCGTGTGTGAGGGGGTGTGCATGTGTGTGTGCGCGTGTGTGCTAACCACCTACCCTTGCATCATCCACACATCACCAAAATGGTCTTATTGGTAGTTCTAAACAAAAGCCTACAAAAACCCATGGATTTCCAAATACTCCTCACAATGAGCCCCTGTGACCCTCAGGGCCTGTGCAGTTCCTGCCCTGCAGAGCCGAGAAGAATCCCTCTCCTCTATGCTCAGGACCCCAGGGTGTGGGCTTTGCTTGAGCAGGGCAAGCAGCTGCTTGCGAGGCCTGGTGGTAGCAGCCTGCCAGAAGTCAGAGGCAGCCTGAGCCAGAAGCCACAGTTGGGAGAGGCTCAGACCAAGGGCCGCAGGGCACAGCGAGGAGGGGCAGGGCTGGGGCTATACCATCACTCTTGGTCTTCGGTGGGCATGCTGTGGTGGATGGAGGCAGAAGACTAGGGTTCGAGTCCAGCCTTGGTCTCTGCCACTAATTCACCTGGATGATGGCAACAGGCCTGTCCCTGGTCTCCCTGACTCCATGCGGTCTCCCCTTCATTCTCTGCCCGGTGGCCAGGAGCACCGTGCACGAGGCAGACCTGCTGTTGGCACTAACCACTGAAAACCTCACCTGTGTGTCTCAGTGGATGGACCCGAACCTCACTGGTGGTACAAAGACCATCTTTGTTCAATAACAAAGAAAGGAAGGCCATCCCTGCTCAATTCTCTTTCAGTCCTTTAGGTTATGAGAAAAATAAATAAAAAAAGAGAAAACCCCCCAAATCTCTGAGTCCAGTGCTCTCGTGTTTCTCAACTTTGTATTGAAGCATAATATGCACTCAAAAAGATACATATCACATAAATATGCAGCTGCAGGACTACTGGCAAAGAAAACATCCAGGTAAAAGTGTGCAGATCAAGCAACAGGGCAACCACTACCCTGACATCTAGCAGCAGGAATCAGTTTTGCCTGTTTTTCTATTAATTATAAATGGAATCACTCAACATGTGCTTTTGCATGTCTGGCCTCTTTCCTTCAGCATTACGTTTGTGAGCTTCGTCCACATGTTTGCAGTTGGAGTTTGTTCTTTCTCATTGCTGTAGAGCATGACATTGTGTGATGATTCTGCAACTCCCTTGTTTCTTCTACTCTAGTGGGCATCAGGGTTGCTTTGGGCTATTACAAATAGCGCTGCTCTGGAGAGTCCTTGAATGTCTTCTGAGGAACACATGTAGGCTGTTCAGTTGAGGGGACACCTGAGAGTGGGATTGCTGGGTCAGAGAGCACGTGCGCATTCAGCTTCAGTGGATATACACGGTCAAATAGTTTTCCCAAGTGCTTGTACCACTGTACCCTCCCCCCAGCAAACTATGAGTGTTCCAATTGTCCCCCATCCTTGCCAACACTCAGTATTTTCTGCCTTTTTAATTTTAGATCTCATGGTTTTACTTTGCGTTTTCCTGAGAACTAATGAGATCGAGCACCTGTTCGCATCCTTTGCTCGCTTTTCTGTTGGGTTGTCTGTCTTTCTGGTTGAGCTGTAGGAGTTTGCTTGGATATCCAACAAAACCCTCATTCAGAAAACGTCAAACAAATTTTTCTTTCTTTTTTTTTTTTTTTTAAAGATGACCGGTAAGGGGATCTCAACCCTTGGCCTGGTGTTGTCAGCACCACGCTCAGCCAGTGAGCAAACCGGCCATCCCTATATGGGATCCGAACCCGTGGCCTTGGTGTTATCAGCACCACACTCTCCCAAGTGAGCCACGGGCCGGCCCCAAATTTTTCTTTCATAGCACTTTGTACGTCGTGTTTAAGAAATCTTTGGGTGCTTCGAGTTCACAAAGATATTCTGTTTTTCCTTCTAAAAGCTTTGTTTTACCTTTTGCATTTAGATCTACAGTCTATCTGAAACTAATTTTTTATATGATGTACAGTAAGGATCCACAGACACTTTTTTCTATATGGATACCTAATTAACCCAGCATTATTTATGGAAAAGTCCATCCTTTCCCCCGCACTGTGGTGCTGGTGTATCTTTAACTTCCCGAATACTTGCTAAATCTCCCATTTTAACAATAAGAGAGCAGGACTTGCTTCAAAGCATTCAATGGGCAACAATAGTTAAATAATATATTATTTGATTTTTATTGTACTATTTCCTTTTATGGTTACCTTCTATCTATGACAAATGATACTAGTTTTTCATTTACGGTAGTAATATAAAGTTTACCTTTAATGTAAATCTACATGAGTTTTAAAAAGTGAGTCAATATAAGTAACATATTTTAAGCAGATAATTGTACATGTGGTACTTGGATATGTCAAAAATTGGTGAAAGTAGCAGGCAAGTGACTAAAGGTTGGGTAATCCTGCCCTCCAATAGCGTGTCCTAGCTCCACAGTGAGACATTCAGTATCCTCCACAATTCAGCTATAACCCATCTTTCCAGGCTCACCTGTAGCGTTTGCTCCCCAAATACTGTCCCTTATCAGACACATAATACAAGTGATCTATATTTATTATGTTTAAAGAAATGAATGATAAACTTGAAACACATCCACAGGGAATAGGATTGCAATCATATGGAGTATACCTACTGACAGCAATGAAATTAAGCTACGAACTGACAAGAAAAAGATAACTGGAGAATCCTGATATGTTTGGAAATGAAGCAACATGCTTCTAAATACCTAAAAAGTAGCCAAAAAATCATAATGGAAAGTTGAAAATATTTTGAATTTAAAAATAAGGAAGATATGCAAATTTGCGAGACTCAGTCAAGTGCATATTCAGAGGGAAATTTTAGACACAAATGTGTATGGTAAAAAAAGGGAAAAGGCTAAAGTTAACAAGCTAAGCATCCACTCAAGAAGTCAGAAAAAGAGGGGCAAAATAAACCCAAGGTAAAATTGAATAATGAAGGTAAAAATAAAAATTAGTAAAATTAGAAAGGGTCAAAAAACACAAAGTTTTTTCATTGCAAAGACTAATAAAATTAGCAAAACTCTGATGAGGCTAATCAAGAAAAAAGAGAGATGGCACAGGAATGCAAAGGGGACCATCACTACAAATGCTATGGAAATTAAACCGATAATAAGAGGAGATTACAATCAACTTTATGTCAAAAAGATAGAACATTTGAAATAAAATACAAATTGATAAAATTTGCAACTTAGAAAAGTCCAAATAGTCCTAGAACCATCGAGAAATTGAATTAGCAGTTAAAAGTTTCCTGTGCCCCTTGTGATAGTCATTTTTAGGTGTCAGCTTGGCTAGGCTGCAGTTCTCATGTGATAATAAGAAATATATATTTGGTCTTTGTCCCCACTTTCGGTCACAGAGCTTCTAAAACCCTTGTAACTTCCCAAGTAAGAGGAGTGAGAGGAGCATTTTTGTTGTTCACAGTGAGGCCCTCTCAACCATACCTGAGTTTGTGCTAATGAGGTGACTCTTTGTGGGCTCCTAGATAGCGTCAGAGTGGGAGCTGGTTGCCAGAGGAACCAATCATGTGATTAGAGGGTTGGAATTTTCAGCAATTGGTCAGAAGCACAGGTGGCAACCTGAGACTTGCCACTGACATCTTCAGCGGGAGCAGACTTGTGGGCTCTGTGCTAACTCTGGGTAGTTAATGTCGTAATTGACATGAATTGTAGGACACCAGTTGGTGCCTGGAGAACTGGAGAACCAGTTGTTGGATGGAGGAAAATACGCATTTGGTGTCAGAAATGTTATCAGTCAAAACCAGTTCAGACCCGTTATTCAATCAAGTGCCGATGCAGGTATTACTCTGAAGGTATTTTGCAGACGTGATTAAAGTCTGTCATCAGTTGACTTAAAGTAGGGAAATTGTCCTAGATCATGTGTGGGCCTCAGCCAATCAGTTGAAAGGATTTTAGAGCAGAGCTGAGGCTTTCCTGAGGAAGAAGTTGTGTGTGTGGTCTGCAGCTTCGGCTCATGTCCAACAGTTCCAGCCTGCCCTTCCCGATGGCCTGCCCTATGGATTTTGAGCCTCACAAGCCCCCAGAATTAGGTAAGCCAATTTCTTGCAAGAGATCTCTACTGGTTCTGTTTCTCTGGTGGATGCCTGGCTGATTCATGTCTCCTCCCCTCAAACAAGACCTGGATGGTTTCAGCAGTGAATTCTACCAATCACTCACTGTTAGGAACAGAGCGAAAGAGGGAAATGACAGTCCAGTCTCACTCATGAACATAGATGCCAAAAACCAAAACAAAATAACAACTTAGCCAAGTGGCCCTAGTAAGAGGGTCTTATACCAGGACCAAGTTGGGATGGGAGCAGGGGTGTGATTGCAAAGCAAGTTTCGCTGGGCCAACCCATATTACTGTAAAGGGTAGGATTCAATTTGGGAACAGTGGCAGGCCAACAGCCAAACTTTTGAATGAAATGCACTTTTTTTTTTCCTTTTTTTTGTCTTTTTTCGTGACTAGTAACAGGATCGCAACCCTCGGTGTCGTGCCCGTACCACGACCTGCAACGGGATCGCAACCCTCAGCATCGCACCTGCACCACGCTCAACCAGTGAGCAGACCGGTCTCTATATGGGATCTGAACCCTCGGCAGGAGCGCCGCCGCACTCCCAAGCGCCGCACTCTACTGAGTGCACCACCGGGCCGGCCCTGAAATGCACTTTAAATCAATGTCTACATCCTGCAATTATTTCATATCTTCATTATCCTTGACACCTTTATGCCCCAGAACCCAAAGCTGAGAAATTAGTCTGAGGAAGCTTCCCAGCCACAACTGCTTCAGCTCCACCCTGCATCATTCTCCTGGAACTCCCCACCTCAGCCTGCCCACCTCACTTGGGAGCCGTGGGCCTCAGTCCTCGGATCACCCCGGAGTCTCCAGGGACAATTGTTACAAATGTGAATTGTCTCCCGGAGCAAGTTAGTTGACCCAGCAGACTCACTTTCCTGAAGCACTCCAGCTGCCTTAGGTTGCTGTCCAGGCTAGGCCACTCCCCAGCTGCATGGCCTTGGGCAAATGATGTCACTGCTCTGCTCCTCGATATCTTCCTGTGGGCCACAGGGCATCCCTAGCCTGAAGGGTACTGCATGGCAACAGCCAGTGGGGAGCAAGATTGGATATCCTTTGGGCAGCGTGGGGTGAGGAGAACCACCTTGACCTTGCTCAGCCCTGGGAGGAGCCGTCCTTCTGCCAGGGGTCTCAGCAGGAGCAACAGCAGCAGGACGGCTGAGCTCACATCTCCCTGAAAGAAAGACCCATGAGGAATTTCCTACTGGGGGCTGGCTAGTGAGCTGGAATCCTCGCTCTCATTGCCAGCAGCCAAATATTCAAGGTGGGGCTGCCAAGTGCAAGTCGCCCCTGATCATGGTAGAAATATCCTGCTAAAAGCCAATCACACACTTTTTTTCCAATGTGGCATTTTGCACAGATGTTTGAACTCTGGCACAAGCAACAGGTTGCATCAGCCTCTCTTATATTTGAGACCTGCAGTATTCCAACAATTTAATTTTGACCAAAAGAAGAAAGCCTCCTTACAAAGTAGCAAAAAGAAGGGGGCCGAGGCCCCAAGGAGGATTTTCTCAGGATGCCTACTAAAAGGGGTACTCACCATCATGCCTAATACATAGCCAGTCCTCAACAAACATTAGCTTCGTTATTAGCATTGTTAGCGCAGCTCCCACAGACGACCCCAGATTCTACGTGTAAGTAGCTAATGGAAGAGTCTGAACCCAATGGAGTGATAAATATGGAATTAAGAGCGAGACAGTCTAGGTTCAAATCCCAGCTCCACCACTCACTAGCTGTGTGATCTTGGGCACTATACTTACCTCTCTGTGTCTCAGTCTCCTCATCTGTAAAATGGGGATAATAGTAGTATTTACCTGACAGGACTGTTAGAGGATGGAATGAGATGATTTCTGTAAAGTGCTTGGCACAGGGCCAGAGATAAAAAGTATTTAAATAAACATCAGCTAACTGTACTCTCTAATCACTCCCTTCCGTAGGGCTTTGTCAAATCGGCCTTGCCCATCCACTAACAGAATCTTGGGCAGATCTCAGAAGTTTCTAGTCTCTTGTGGTTACTAAAACTTAGACCGGATGAAAATTTCAACTCAGACTCAATTTTTTTTTCTTTTTTTTTTTTTTGCAGCTGGCCAGTAAGGGGATCCAAACCTGTGACCTTGGTGTTACAAGGCTGTGCTCTAATTGACTGAGCTAACTGGCCAGCCTCAGACTTGATTTAATTCTCTCCTCCACCCCAACCCCGTGCAGCCTCTCTGAGCCCCTGGTTGCTCGGAGGCCCTCCTGCTGCCCCATCCTCTTAGGGGAAAACGAAAGGACTGACGTGGCTGTCTCATGGGGGAGGTGAGAGCTTTCAAGGGCTCTTGGGGGCTTGAGGTTTCTTTGCATCCAGATGCATCTTGACAAAGGTGACTGCTGATGCCTTCTCCTTCACAAGCTCCTTTCTCCTTCCTTGTGGAGGGTCTCTTGGTAGAGCTGAGTAGGGCTCCTCCCCGGCCTTCTCTGATCATTCTAAACACACTCAACCCTTCCCAGACCACCTAGGGGATGCCATGCCCTCCTGTGGCCTCAAGGGGCCATCACGAGCTGCCTCTGCCCCCACATGTTTGGCCTCTACCCTGGACAGTGCCTCTGAGCCCCAGCCCCGCAATGTCCTGGTGCCAGTTCTTCTCCCACTTGGTTGTCACAAGGCCCCTCCACCTCACTACCTCACTGTCCCCCATACCAGCTTGGCTACTCCCTCAGAACAGCAGTCCTGAAGACAGGATCCCTGCCCTGCTCCCTTCCCCCAATTGTTCCATTTGGCACCAAACACCTGCCCTTCTGTGTGGGGATGAGCCAAGAGTTTAACCCCCGAGTCCAAGTCCGGGGTTGGGGAGACGGCTGGCTGGGGCCTCTCTTGTGGAAGCTGGGGGTGGAGGCCAGGGAAAGGGGACATGAAAGTATATCCCAGCCACAAAGGAACGTTTCTGCTGGTGCAAGAAAGCTCCATCAAAGTGGCCACAAGACGTGCTCATAGGTGATGGACGTTTACTGTGCTTTATGTGGAATGCTGACTTTATAGGGACAGAGGGACTTGCCCCTTCCATCTTCCTGCTCCATCCTCTCCTTCCCAGGCTCACGGAGCCAGGTCAGTGGCCTATTTAGGATCGACTTAACAGCATTTGGGATTCTAATCTCTTCCTTCTACCTTCTATTATTTTGAAGCCCATGCCGACCCTCATTCCCTCACCCACCTTTTTCCCTTGGGAAATATAATAAAAGAATAAAGACTTATTCATCTGGAAAAAACTGCTGTGAGTCAAAAACTACAAAGAGCCTTGATCTGATGGTAGCATTTCACTGACAGGCCGTTTCCTCCTTCCATCACCCCCCACCCCTGCTCTTTTTCCAAACATTGACAGAGCAGCCCCTGTGTCCCCTGTGGGCACAGACAGGAGCCAATACCTGTGACCTGAAGGAGCTGTCAGCCACCCAAGGAAAACATTTTGCCATACCAGGATGCAAGCTGTAGAGGAGGCCTCAGGATCAAAGGATTTGGAAATCCACTCTAAATGGGTGTGGTCTCTGCTGTATCCAGACTCCCCTTCCAGTCTATTCTTCTGAGGACCATCTCTTTCTATTTTTCCCCCAATATCCATCTGCCTCCTCCACTGGCTCCCACCCCTGTCCCAGCATCTCCTCCTTCCTCTGGGCACTAGTTTTGCCCCAGTACTCCGTGGCTTGTTGAGCCTTTTAGACAATTTTTCTCCCCTATCAGACAGAGCCCTCTGGGATCTGGACCCGGCTCAAGGCAGGTGCTCAGGACGCATGTGTGGGCCACTTGAAGCTCTGTATCATGGGGAGAGGGGCCAGGAATGGGACTTCAGGGAGCACCTTCAGGGGTGACTTCATATAGTCCTGTACAATTTTGTGTTGCTGTTTTATTAAAGGCCAAAAAATATACATTCAAGAAAGTGTTGCCTCCTCCAAAGCACCCCCTTGGGAAGGACTCATTTGTCCAAGGAGACTGTCTTGTTCTAGAATCCAGCAGGCTTTGCCATCTTGCACATTGGATAGCAAAGCCAGGAAGCATCCAGTTGTGACTGTTCACCTCAACTTTAGAAACATGAGAGTTTGGTGTACGCCAGGTGCCATGCCTGCTACTGCAGACTCCAGAAGGAATGGGAGATGCTGTCTGCCTTCTAGAGCTCATGGACTATGGGGGAGGCAGAGGAAAACCAGATCACAACCACATGATGCACCCCTTGAAGGGACTGAGCCAACAGCAAGGAAGGGCTCCATGAGGAGGAAGCTTCCCCTTCCAGTGGCTTCTGAGAAACTACACCTATATACTGTCACTTCATACATTCAGTACCTGCTGTGTGAAGTCTTTGTTTTAAATAAAATTAATTGTTTCTCAGTTCAGGGTGGCCCCGATGCTGTCATACAAGTATGTGATAGATAAGTTCACGTTCACCGCATCTATACCTTTCTGATTTTGTAGACTTTATTTCCTCCCAGCTCTCACCTTTACAGACTTTAAAGTGCTTTATTAGAAACACAGGTTGTTTGTTATTGGAGCTTTCTGGCCTCTGACAGCCCATTGCCTCCTTGGTTGTATCAATCATTCCTTTCTGGGCCTTCTGGGGGTCTGGCCTCGCCTTCCAGCACAGAGTGGAGAGGAGCCCACAGCCATGCATTTTATGGGGGTGACACATTGCTCTTGGCTCCAGGCAGCACCCAGAAGCAGGAGGACTCTCTCCTGGGCAGCCCAATAACTGGCACTAGCTCTGCAGCTCCAAAGCTCCCCAGCCAGCGGATATCTGGCATGTCTTGAGTGGGCTCCTTGGGAAGCATTGGGAGAGGGGCCTCCGCATGGCTGGGTGGGCTGGGCCTACAGTGGTAGGGGCTGGCAGGGCTGGCTTGGGTGTTAAGAATAGCTCTTTTTTGCTTTTATTAGCTTTTTTTTATTATGAAAGTAATAGACTGTCATAAAAATTCAAAGAGTACAGAAAGGAATAAAGAAAAAACTCAAAGTACCTTCCCACTCAGTCTACACAAACCTACTTCCTAGAGGCAGCCAGTATGATCAGTTTCATGGGAGACCTTCCAGATACTTTCTATACATATATAAGTATGAGAAATATAAGAATGTACTTTTTGAAAATTGCTTTTTTTAAAGAAAGAGATGTGCACATTTTTAAAAAGTCAAACATTACAGAAAATACAAAACACGAAAAAACCAAAAACAATGAAAAGTTAACTCAAAATCCATCTCTTAGAGGCTAGCAAGTATTAATATTGTCTGAGGTGTTTCTTGATGCCTTTGGACAATTTGACAGAAATGAAATCACACTATTTATGCTGTTAGGTATCTTGCTTTTATGCAAACTGCTTTTTCTCTATTTCATTCAACAATATATGGTAGGTATTTTCCATGTCCATAACTAGAGATCTAAAATCATCATCTTGATCAGCCACATATTATCCTTTTATAAATTTTGGCTGGCTGGTTAGCTCAGTTGGTTAGAGCACAGCCTTGTAACACTGAGGTCAAGGGTTTGGATCCCAGTAATGTACCTACTGATAGACACTTAGCTTGTAACCAGTTTTTTAAATATTGTGAACAATGTTGCAATAAGCATACTCATAATTAGTCCCCCCATGCAGTTCCCATGCAGTTATAACCTGAGGATAAATGCCTCAGTGTGGGAGTACTGGTAACACAACTCAAAACCACAATGAGCTAACACTTTGTATTCACTGTGTTGACAAGACAACACATCTGACAACACCAAGTGTTGGCAAAAATGTGGAGCACTGGGAACTCTTAAGCAGGCAAATGAGTGTTCTGTTGTCAGGATGAACATGCACATGCCCCATGGCCCAGCAATTATGCTCCTGGGTACAATATCCTCTAGAGCTGCAGCATCAGCAGCCACTGGGAAGTTATTAGAAATGTAAATGCTTGGTCCTGGCTCAGACCCACCAAGTGGAGAACTCTGGGGGAAAGTTCCAGCACTCTGGGTTTTGACAAGCCCTTCAAGGTTTCTGGTGCCCACCAAAGTTTGTGAACCCCTGGTCTAGAGAATCTCTTGCCCATGTGGTCAGGAGATGTGTACAAGAATGTTCAGAGCAGCTTTGTACATAATAGCAAAACAACTAGAAACAATTTATCTGCTCACCAAATAATGGAAATGGGGGAAAGTTGTCAGATTCTGGATTTATCTGGAAGGTAGAGTTGGGTTGGATGTGGGGAATGAGAGAGTGAGGAGTCGAAGATGATGCCAAGGTTTGTGGCTCGAGCCACTAGAAGGGGGGGGTGGGCATCAACTGTGGTGGGGACAGGTGCAGGAGCAATGGGTTTGGAAGGGCATAGAAGTATGGTTTGGGACACAGCATATGACACCTAATAGATGTACATGTGGAGATGGTGAATAGGTAGTAGGATATAGAAATCTGGAATTCAGGGAAAAGGCCTGAGTTGGAGATGTAAATTTAGAAGGCACCAGCTTCCAGATGGTACTTAAAGCTACAAGATGGATTGAACTCACCTTGCAAGTGAGTATAATAAAGCAGAGTTCCAAGGACTGAGTTCTGGTCCCCTCCAAAGTTAAGAGGTTGTAGTGAGTTGAATTATGTCCCCCCAAAACTCATTGCAGCTTGAATTGTGTCCCCCAAGTTTTATGTATTAGAAAGTTGGCCCCCACTGTGACTGTTAAGAGGGTGGGGAATCCTATTATGGTAATTGAAAGGTGGAGCCTTGAAGAGGTGTCTGTATTGTAGGACCGTGCAGTAGTGAATGGATTAAAAATGGTGGTCAGGGGCGTGGCTCTGAGGGCTTTAAAAGAAGAGGAGAGTCTGTCTTTCTCTCTCTGCTTCCACCATCTTGCAATATAAGACCTGTGGGTCACTGTCGCCGCCACCAGATGGACTTTGGACTTCCCAGCCTCAGAAACTGTAAGCAATAAATTTCATTTTTCTTTATAAATACCCAGTTCTAAGTATTTTGTTATAAGCAACCTAAACAGACTAATACAGAGATTAAAAAAAAAAAAAAGTTGAGGTGGCTGGGAGGCGGGTGATGAGAAGAGGCCAAAGGAGACTAAAAAGGAGCCATCAGTGGGGTAGGAGGGAAACCAGGAGAGTGAGACGTCCTGGAAGACAAGAGAAAAGTGTTTCCAGAAAGGAGGTGGTGATCTCCTGTGTTACAGGCTGCTGACCTGTCCAGTAAAATGCGAACTGAAAACTGACCGTTGGATTTAGCAACATAGAAGGTATCGGTGTAACCTTGACAAGAGCCATTTCTGTGCAACGGTGGGAGCAAAAGAGAGAAGGGAGCGTAGATAATTTTTGCAAGGATTGTTCTTGTAAAGGAAGCAGGGAAATAAATGGGGAGTAGCTGGAGGAAAGATGGGGTCAACAGAGTTGGCTTTGTATGGTGGGAAGACTTACAGCAGAGGGGGTAATTGATGACCCCGGAGAAAGAGGATGTTCCTGAGTAGGTGGCAGGTGATGGGTTCTAGGACACATCTGAGCCAGGACGGGTCACACTTGAGTATCAGGACAGAGGGCAGAATGCGTAGATAATGATGCTGGCCAGCGCCTAGACGCTTATATGCATCACATTTTATATAACATGGGATAAATATGAGTATGTGCTATATATATATCAAATAATAAAGAGAATTTTTAAATGTTGATATTGCTGGGTCAAAGGGAGTCCTCATCGTCATTGTGTTGCACGTTTCTAGATCACCACCCCAGGAGGTCTCGCTGAACCATGCTCCAACTCCAAGGGCCCCTGGGGCCTGATGGTGCCCATTTTCCTGCGCCCCAGGTAACCCAGGGCTTTGCAAATCTATTTTAACTTTTACATACCTGTGGGGGATGGGGGGAAAGGAAGGGGAGCAGCGACTTCATTTGCATTTCTTTTGTACGTGAATAGCCGACTCAAATCTACCCTGAGTGTCTGCTTCCTCCCTTGCCGGCCGTTTTACTATTGGCTTGCTTTAAAAGGAGCCCTTTTTTATTTTAGGAAGATTATGCCCTTCACTGTCTTACGCAGTGCAAAGAACTCTTCCCCGTTTGTCATTTGTTTGATGACAGTTATGGTACGTTTTGCCATACAGAAGTTTTTAATTTCTCTGTTTTTTCTTTTATGGTTTCTGGTTTTCATGACATACTTAGAAAGGCCGTCTCCACCCCAGGATTCCTTCTAGTACTTTTATGGTTTCATTTTTTTTACATTAAATTTCAGAGCCATCTGGAGTTTATTTTGGTGTAGACTGCGAGGTAGGAAATCCAGCTTATTTTTCCAAGTGGCCAGTTGTTCCAACATCATCTCTTAAATGATACACTTTTAATCCACTGATTTGAAATGCCACCTTGATCACACACTGCATTTGAAATGAACTGGTATCCCTTCCTTTATTAATTTGGCATATGTTTCCTTTGTGCCTGCTCAGCATGAGGTGTGTTTCCTACATCCAGGGGAAGGAAGGGTAGAGGAAGGAGGTGGAAGAGACACTCAGCTAGGTCTTGGTAGTTAGGAATGACTTTGCTAGATGCAGTGACCTCAACCTCACACTGAGACCTGAATGTGCTAGGAGTTAACCAAGGCAGGGGGACCTTGGTCAACACTAAGGTCTGGAGACGGAATGAGGCTTATGTGGGGATCAGCAGGAAGTCCAGTATGGCTTCAGTATGACAGGAGCTTGGAGCTTGAAGAGGCTGGAGCCACAGCTGGCACTGGAGGGGAGAAGGGAGAAGTCTCAGGTGGTGCCCCTGTTGCCAGCTTGGACAGTGGGAAATGGAGTCACCTGATCACCCAGACAGAGAGCATACGGGGGAGATGGCTCTGGCTGCTTTGCAGAGAGCAGATGCAGTGGGGCAAGAGTGGAAGCCAGGAGACCAGGTGAGTGAGGCAAGAGCGTGGACTAGGACAGCGGTGGCAGTGGAAGTGATCAGGCAGGCTCTGGGTGTGTTTGGGAGGTGGGGCTGCAATCAGGACTTAGTTCTTGATTGCATGTGAGGGATGAGGGAAAGAAAGAAAATCCAGCTAAACATCTAGGCCTTAGGCCTGCACAGCTGGGAGGTGCCAATGATGATGAGCAAGACCAAGGGAAGAGAGGTTTAGAGGGCAAAGGATAGGGGAACAAGAGGTTTGTTTTGAACATGTTTAGTTTTGAGTTGCCTCTTAGACATACATGTGGTGATTTCGAGTAATAATAGTAGCAAGAGCAAACATTCATTGAGCACCGCCGTGTAACAACCTCTGTTCTAAGCACTTTATATGTGCTGTCCCTTATAACCTTCACAACAACCTGCAAAGGTAGATGCTGGTGCTCTCCCCTGTAGTGTACAGGTGAGAAATTGGCACCCAGGGAGGGCAAGTACTTGTCCAAGGTCACGTAGCAATTAACTGGCACAGCTGGGATTTGTATTCAGACAGTCTGGTTCCAGAGTCTGTGTTCCTAACTTTTGTACTTCCAGATAAGTGAGGCATCGGGGAAGCCAAGAGAAGTAAGTTTTTCCAGAAGGAGGGAGAGCGATCAACCGCGGCTAAGAGGTGAGTGAGGCACAGATATAAACACTGGGTTTGGCAGCATGGAGATCATTGGTAACGAGTGATTTGAAGGGAGTGGTAGGGGTGAAATCCCAATGGGAATGGGTTTATCAGAGAATGGGGGGAGAAGTCAAGACAGTGAGTCTAGACAACTCTTTCTTTTAAGGAGTTTTGCTCAGTAGACAAATGGACAGTAACTGGAGGTGGGAGTAGGTCAAGATTTTTTTCTTAAATGTCAATGGGAATGCTGCAAGTGAAAGAGACAAGAGAAAGGGATAATTACAAAGACAAGTCCTTGTGAGGGGGAGAAGGGGTGAAGTCCAGGAACTTATACCAGCACCATTCTGCACAGTTGTATGACCTTTGCCAGCATGGTTTGTCACCTTGGGGCAGGCATGAGAAAGCAGATTTGTCCACATTTGATGCTGTATCAGGAGGAGGTGACAGGAAGATTAGGATGTTGACAAGACAGTAGTTGAAGTGACAGACCATTGACTCTGAGCTGGATCGGGAGGGAAATGAGAAGAGGAAGGGCTAATGGATGGAAAGAAAGTGGAGGAGCCAGTGGGAGGTCCTCAAGAGCTTGGAGGACAGTTGTTGCAGAAATCGTTGAACAAGCCCTCTGGAAAGAGAGGAGGTCTGGGTGAGACAATGAAAGGCCTGCATTAGAGATTCTGGAAGCGGCGACAGCATGCAGCCTGCACCTGGGGGAAGAGGTGGCTGTGGTGGAGTTGACAGGGTCTTGAAGACATCAAGGTTGAAAAACTGGGAGGCCTGGAGATTAGGGATCCTGAAGTCACACCCTCACTGTACCATCTCATTGCTGTCGCCCATCCTGGTCACTTTCCCACATCCAGCACAAAGGGTGGGTGGTATAGCCAGTTGGCCTGAGCCTCAAAGGAGGAGAGGTTTTCATCCAAAGACAGACTAGTCTCTGCAGAGGTAGATGGGATGTGGGAGGAGGAAGAGCCTCACTCGGTGGAGGGAGCCTGGCTTCAGTGGAGGAGGAAGTGGAGGTGGGAGAAGTGGACGCACAGGGCGGCGCTGTTCCTGGAGCTTCCTGCCGTGTTGGCTGTGTCCTCAAACTGTGCTGTCTGACACGGTAGCCACTGGCCACACGGGGCTGTTGAGCACTTGAGATGTGGCCAGTGTGCCTGAGGAATTTCGAGTATTATTTCATTGTAATTCCTTTAAATTTAAATAGCTACATGTGGCAAGTGGCACCTGTAGTAACCAGTGGAGTTCTAGAGAATTGTGCAGCTTACGAATTAAGGAGCTGCAGTCCCCAAGGCTCCAGATGGGACAGGTGGGGGAGGAAGAGGGGCGAGGAGCAGATGGCAGGATGCCATGAAGCCTAAAGCCATTTGTGGAAGTTCCTGATCCCCAAGTACGGGTTACTGGGACAAAACGCAGTGAACAGGTGCCAGGCGTGTCCCCCAGCCGGCTGGTTCAATCTTTGTGCTGAGAGCCAGCCCCTCCCCCTGTGCTGGGGTTTCCACCAAAGGGGCTTTGGCCAGCAGCAGCTTGGGCAAAAGGAGGAGGAAAGCAGCAGGTCTGACTTTGAAAGGTCAGGGACCAGGGTCCTGCTCAGATGAAAAGAGGGTAGCCTCTCAATGGCTCTCCTCTCTGGTCTCTCAGAGGCTGTTCCCTTTGAGGAAATCCAGGCAGCTGAGCACCCAGGGAGGTTTCTGGAAAAGACTTAAGAAGCATACAGCCCACAAGAGGTGAGTCACAGCAACCTGCCCTTTCCTGTGTGAAGAGGACGCAGATTTACATTGGAGTTTCAGGGATCTGCTGCATGTCCCCGCTGCCAGGTGGGCCTTTCCCAAGTGCAAGGGCAATGCTCAACCAAAAGTAACAAATCTGCGACTCTTGGAGCTGGACAGACCCTCAGGTTGCTGTGGCCTTGGTTCCCTCAGGCAGTCGTTTAGCCGGGCCACTGAGTCAGAGCTTCTTTCCCCACGGGTCAGATCTAGCTGCTCAGAAGTCAGTGTTCCTGTGCGGCCTGCATCTCCCTGCCAGGTCTCCCAGCCCAGGGCCCAGTCAGGTCTCGGGGCGCCTCAGATCCCACCATCAACTCTGGTTTTCCCGTTTCCTGAGCAGGCGGCAGCTCCCACACCTTTCCTCTTCCAGCCCGCACTCACAATGCCCAGTGGGCATCAGTCCTGCGAGGGTGTCCTGGGAGCCTGGGCTGCCTCTCAGACAGCAGCAGGGCCTCTGGGGGGCGGCATTGGACCTGGCTTGGGGAGGAGCTCCCAGCTGAGGCCAGACAGCCTCCAGATTCCCCAGGCTGAGGCCAGGCCCAGGCCCTCGGCGCGGCCTCTCGCCGGCAGCAGCTGAGCTGAGCTGGGGGCTGAGGGGGCGCTGGGCAGTGAGCCCACTGTCTCCTCCTCATGACTTCCCTTCCTCCTCATCCCAGGAGCCTCCTTGCCGGCCAACTGTACTAAAACTCCGGAAAACCATGGCGGGGAGGTTTTCCAATTAGAACATTCTTTTTCCGATCTGCGGATGATTCCTAAAGCAGCAAAAAACCATTCTTCAGGGCATGCGGGGATGATCTGCCAGCGCGGCCTTGGCTTCCCTCATGCACTCGTGCTCTGGAGGCCTGACCTGGGGCTGCTTCAAGCCAGAGACTGAAGGCAGAGTCTGTGTTCCGGGGCATCAGGTCACACACACCACACTGATGGCAGAGTATTTTCAGGGCAGATTCAAAGGAGAGTGGGGAGTCAAGGCTGCAGGGGTGGGAGGTGTTAGAACGTGTCCCCTCTAAGGAGGTGCAAGATCTCCCCTGTCTCCCCACTTTAGATGGGGCCACTGCCCACAGAGCAAACGATTCCCTGGGCATGGATGCTGCCCCTTGCAGTGGAACTGGTCTGCTTCCCCCACCAGACTGGGAGCTGCTCCAGGCTGGGGCTGGGTCTGGCTGGTTTCCGGGCAAGGTGAGGATGGTAGCACAGTGGGGGCATTTGGCAGATGACAGTGTGAGTACAGGCTGAGGGTGCGGCGTGGGCCCCAAAGGCAAGAACTGGTGGGCGGGGGACCACCCCATAGGCTGAAGGGTTGGATCAGCTCTGAGCAGAGCAGCTGGTTACAAACACAGCAGCCTGGCCTCACAAGTTCGGAGCTCTAGAGGACCCATCTTAGGTGTAGCCACACCTGGGGACCCCAGCCCTCAGGGGACCCATGCCGCTTGGAGTCAGCAGAGTCACCCAGCAAGTGGAAACTGGTTGAGGAGGTGGCAGGGCGGGACCCTGGAAGGACGGAGAGAAGGAGGGGATCAGGGTGCAAGCAGGAGCCTGGCCCTCCCCACACATGACCCTGAGCTCTCCAGCTTCTATCCGCTGGGTGGGGGCTCCATCCGGAGCAACCAGAGGCCCAGATTTTAGGCCCACCTTTAGCTGTGTGATCCTAGCTGGATTCCATCCGTCTCCAGGCCTCTTATTTCCCCATTTGTACAACAGCAGGGTTCTGGTTGGTGGTTTGTCTCCAGTCCCCTCTGGTGAGGGAACACCGCCTGGCTCTGCTTTGGGGCCTGACAGCTTTCAGGGCCCCGCCCATCTTCCCCCTCCCTAGCGTGGGAACTCTCTAGGCCTCCCCGGAGCTTAGGACACTGCTGGCCAGTTCTTGCCAACCAGTACCCCGTCCTCTTGCTCATCTGCTTGCTTCAGTCTGGTCTCCCATAGAATCTGTCTCCATGGCCTGCCCATGAGCTGTCCTCTCCCCACCCCCAGCACAAGGGCCAGCACCTGCCACTCCCTGCCTCTACCTTCCAGGTCTTTTGCCCGATCCTCAAGCCCACCCTGCCTAGGGCCAGCACCTGCGCCCTCAGAGCAGTGCCTTGCTGAGGGCCCGCTTGTCGGTGGAGGCAGACTGCCCTGCCTCACGGAGGTCACACTGCTGCTCAAGCCAGGGGGCTTCAGGAGAACTCTGCCAGAGCCAGGGGCACTGGCTAGTCTTGGAGCTGGAGATAGGGGCTGAGGTACAAGAGGAGGTGAGAGTTGGGAGGGACAGGGCCCTGCTCAGGCTAGGCAGGGGTAAAGCCCAGTGTGGGAGGCAGCCAGCAGCCACCAGAGCCTTGGCCTAGAACTTCAGGGGGTCCAAGGGAAGGTCCCTGAAGGAGACAGCGTCACCATTGAGAGTAAGTGGGAGGTCACCTGTTGTTCCCAGGGAGGAAATGTCATTCCAAACAACAGGAGATTCTTGTGCAGGGTCTCAGTGGTACTAGAGCACCTGGTATATTCGGGCCCATGTCATTTGGGTATGCCTGGTGTCTGAGGAGGCTGAAGAAGCTGGCAGGGGCCTGGAAGCCTGTCTGAGATGACTGGTGGTGGCCCTGGCAGTGGGTGGGGGTGGAAAGCATTGTTGGAAGATTCTGTTGGGGCAGTGAACAGGTGGGCAGGGCAGGGCAGGGCAGGGCAGGGCAGTTACCATTCGAGTCAAACCCGTTTGCAGGCAAGATCAGCTGCAGGGCCTGGCGGCCTGGCAGGGAGGGAGGAGTTGAGGAAATGTTGGTCTCTTTGGCTGGAGCGGTCGTGACGGATCTGGCCTGGGCAGGGACTGAGTCACCTGGGACACGGGAAGAGCTCGAGGCCCGGGGTAGCCCAGCCTGGGGCAGCCCTCGCTGGCTGGCTGTGCCCTTGGACACCACTCTGACTTAGGGCCCTGGAGCGAAGTTGCCCTTCCCCACTGGCAGCCTTGGGACAGAAAAGCCATCCTCTTCCTCACTCCTACACCTGATCCATCACTATGTCCTTTACATTCTACGTTTTCCGGCTAGGAGCTCTTGAAGGGGACAGGGACCCATAGCGGGGGTGTGATATACCTTAGGTCACATAGTGAGTATGCTTAGGAGCTAGGAGGCCAAGCCAAATCCACGAGCGCAAGTAGCCATAGTGGGGGAGGAGAGGTGCTAGATGCCGGCCTCCGGGCTGCAGAAGACAGTACTGGAAGCAGGAAAACACCTGTTGACAAGACACAGAGATGAACTGAAGGGAGTTTATGTAACCCTCCCCTCCCCCCCAAGGGTCACCTCCTCCCTGTCTGATGAATCCCAAGAAGAAAAGGATGAGGACAACTTCCAGAGTCTCCATCACCCCTGCATCCCTTCCTTCTGCAAATTCCTCAGCTTCCCTGTGCTGGTCTTCGTGACCCAGCGATGAGTCGAGCAGGGCCCTGCCCTCCCAGATCTCACGATCCAGAACAATAATGGGTGATGACCACTGTGCCACATTGACGTTGTCTGAGGGAACTAGGGGAGTGCACAGAAGGAAGCGATCACCATGACTGGGTGGTCGGCAGGGGAGGATTTACGGACACTTGAGCAAAGTCTTGAAGGATGACTAAGCGTTCACTAGGCAGAGGCAGGGAAAAGGGCGTTCTAGGGAGTATGAGTACCAGGAGCAAACGCCCCAAGGTGAGAGGACATGTGATGTATTCAGGGGACAGAAGGGGGCCAGTGTGACTGGAATGTCATGAACAGAGGGGGAGAGTGGCTGGACCTGCAGAGAGAGGCTGGCCATAGCCGACTCCTTGGGCCATCTTTTATCCTGAGGAGCAATGGGAAGCCATTGAAGGGCTGTAGGCAGGGGGACAACTTCACCATCTTCGCGTGGATAAACTATTAAAGTGACCTCTGGGTGGAAACTGAGTGGGAAAGAAGGCAAGACCAGAGACAGGGAAACAGCGGGGTGCTGGTCCTGCGGGACCAGGCTAGTGGGGCGGTCCTGACTACGGTGGTGGCAGTGGGCATGGAGAGAGGCGGATGGATTTGAGGGCCATTGGGCACAGACTTGGCAGGCAACGTCAATCTGGCACAGTGGTCGTCACCCGCTATTGTTCCAGATCGCCAGCTCTGGGAGGGCAGGGCCCTGCTTGACTCATTCCTGGGTCCATCCTTTTGATCTTGTCATCCTGCTAGGCCAACTCCTGGCCAATTGTGCCATTTATTGGGCTGGCTTGACCATCCCCTCACCTGGGAGCGTCTCTGGCCTCACAGGTGGGGTGAGGGGCTTCTTCTTCATGCTGCCTCCGTCCTAGCCCCCAGCCCACTGCCTTGCACATAGTAAGTACCCAATGAGCATGAATGAAGGGCGCCAAAACCCAGTAAGCTTGAATGACCGACACGTATCAAACGGCCTTGGCTCTGCAGGACTGGAGTGTCTCCCTGGCCACACTGTGAGGTGGCCCCGTTTGCCGTGCCTTGGGAGGCCCAGGTCCCCCGACATGGCCTTGCAGGGTGAGAGTTGTCCCGGTGGGGCTCGGTCACTCTCTTCTCCTCTCCTCCGTCCGTGCCTCCGGGACTTCCTGCATGATCTCAGCCGCTGCCACCCCCGCCCGCCTTCCCGCCCCCGTCTGGGACCTCCATCTGTAAAATGGATCTAGGAGCAGCCGTTCTCGGCAGAAGGAAGCCGACCGCATCTGTGGAAGTCATTGGCCGCGAGCTAGGGCCAGACCGCGCCGGGCGCGGGCAGGGGCGCATCTGGGCCGCGGAGGCGCTTCACGTGGCACAGGCCTCCCGGGGCGGGGGCCGCGACGCCGGAGGAACTGGCCTGGAAGTGTGCCCCCGCGGCACGGCCTTCTGGAGCTCGCCCTGGGCTCGGCGAGGGGAGCCCCGCGGGGCGGGGCCGAGGAGGGGAGGGCGGGCAGAGGACCCTGGCGGGAGAATGTGCGGAATGTGCCAGGCGCATCTACCTACCCCAGGAGAGGGCAGAGGAAGGGGCCGGCCGAGGGGAGGGGCGAGGGGCGAGGCTCCGGGCGGCCGGAGAAAACCTGTTTGTTCTCCTGCGGGCGGAGCCCAGTCCGCGCCTCCTCGCCTCCCC
>NW_007730144.1:94115-97481 GCF_000696425.1 Galeopterus variegatus
GCCCGACCCTCCGCCCGCCCCACTAGCCGGGCACCTGTGCCAGGTAGGGCTGTCGAGTCGCCGTCGGACGTGGCTCGGCAAGGAGACAGTGGGGGGAGGGGGGACACCCGGTGCGTGCCCAGCTGGGGACAAGTCAGGGCCTCAGTTTCCCCATCCATACTCCTTACCGGCATCAAGCGTCCCTCCTGGGGTTACCCCGGGGAGGCGGTGCTTGGTTTTCTGGTTTTCACTGTATAGTGCTGAGTCTAACAGAGGGACAGAGGAGGCCAGCGTGCCACACTGAGGTGGCCCCCTCACTGGCATGTTCCTTCTGTACTTGACCTTTCTGGAAGAGACTTAGATTGTTAGTAAATGGCCAGAGGCCAGTGTGATCTGAGAGTTGATTGTAAGATCAGGCCAGGAAGGATTAAGGAATTTCAGATCCCTCAGTTTCCCTGTGTCCATTTCAGAGATGGGAAAACTGAGATCCAGAGGCTGGCTCACCCTGAAGATCCCCTCACTTGCCCTGGAGCCTAGGGCAGGAGACTCCCTAGTGGCGTGTGATGGGCATGTGCTGGGCAGAGGGCGATCTCTGGCAGGGCGTGGGGAACTGAGCTGCTCATGCTCAGACAGAAGGCGCCGAATCAAGTGTCGCTACAGTGTTATCGAGGGGATCTTCAGTGCGCTGGCTCTGTGGCTGGATTGTTTAGATGGGGGCAGGAGGAGTCAATAGCCCTGTCCTCTTTGGAAAGGCAGAGTGATACCTTGACTCAGAAAAAGGCGAAAAGCTCAGGTCCTCCTGTTTCCTCTGCTACTTCCAAGCCAGGGGCACCTGGGCAGCTCCCTTGGTCTGAGGCCACCTCCCACCTAGGGCTGCTGGGGGCTCAGATAAGGTGGGTGGGGGGTTTGCCTGGAGTTTGGAACATTCGAGGTGCAGTAGGAGTTCTGTTCTCACTGAGCCCTTTGCACTTAGCCTTGACACTGTTGGAGGGCAGTGCTGAGGCACCTCAGGACCCAAAGCTGCTAGAGGGCGAGTGCTCTGCGTCCACTCTGAACCCTGAGAGCCTCCCACACCTCATGCAACAGTGGCCGAGGTCTCTGGCACCTGGACTTAGTCTAGCCTTGGTTTCACAGTGACTTCTGGTTGTGGCACCTGGCTGAGGGCAGGAAGCAGGGTCTCACAGGCTGACAGGCCTGAAAAGTGGGGAGGGGGCTCTGGGTTAGAGAGCCACAACTTCGTTCCCACTCCTTCTTGCCCAGCTCACACAGAGCTGCAGAAGGAGGCTGGGGGAGGTCCTACCTTCCCAGCGCCTCCACTGCCTCACCTGAAAAACCTGGGGCAGCTCAGAGGCCAGCAAACGGCCAGGACGCCAGTGCACAGACGAGGCACCAGCTTCGTGGTGGGCCTTGGTTTTTGTACTGTCGCCCCTCATCACCCCCGGGCCACTCCAGGAAGGGAAGGAACAGATCCATCTCACCTGCCCTCCCTCCTCTTTACATCAGTTCCCACCCTCGGCTGGGGGGCTCTATGCTCAGCTGCGTGGTGCTGACAGAAGGCACCCAGTGCAGGGCCAGACACATAGCCTGTTCGAGATCTGTTCATTTCCATTTTCTGGGCACTCATGAGTCAGTGACAGAGGTGGCCCATGATCACATAGGGTACTGAGGCTCTGAGTGGCATAAAAGCACCCCTAAGGCTCCCCATTCCTGGAGCAGAGAAGCACCCCTGTCTGGGAAGATCAGGGAAGACTTCTTGGAGGAGGCAGGGGGCTTGGAAGCAGGCAGAGGAGCTCAACAGCCACCAGGTCAAGGCCTGCACCTCCTTCAGGGCAGCTTGAGTCTAGCCTCCACCTAATTCCCGAATGACCAAAGCCAGCTCTTTCTGAGCCCCCACATATGTTTCACTAGAGCCCAGCAATGGGGGCCTGGAGAGAAATCAGCCCCACACTTTCACCTGAAGAGTGACAGTATATCTGGGGAGACAGACAGGCCACTCAGTCAGGATCCGCCATCTGAATCAAAATGGAGCAGGGATTGTCCACCTCACTTCCTGTTCAGCTCGAGTCCAGACTCCAGACAAAGCCCTCCGCACGGGAGGGCAGTGATCCCAGGGGCAGCCAACGCCTCCCCTCAACCTCCCTCGGCCCACCTTGTGCTCCTCGCCTTTCTGCACAGTGTCCCCACCACCTCCTGAGATCTAGCAGGGCGGGAACTCTGGGCCTCCAGTGCTGGGCCCGGGGCCTGGCCACGGTAGGCATCAGCACCTGTTGCCTGAACCGGACTCAGCTGCATGCTAAGAAGCCTCCCCCTCGATGCACTAACCCTAACCCTCCTTCCCCACTCAGGCCTTCACAGGTGATTGATCCCTTTGGTCTGGATCTTGTTTCAAGCCACAGCCCGTAAGGTGCCAGGTCACGTGTAGCACAAGTTTTCTTTCTCCTTGCTGAGCCCTGAGACTGCCCCCACTGCCAGTCTCCTGGTGGCATGGGACAGGACCAGTGCTGGGGAAAGCTGCTTCCCAGGGCTCTGGAGCTCTGAGCAGCAACCCACGTGGCACCCCAAGCCTTTGGGCCCCCATGGTTGGACCGGACCAGGGAGTCTGTATTTGTTCCTATTGTGCCCACAGAAAACTGGCTGATGCCAGGACAAGGGCAGTGCATGCGGGGCCCATCTGCTTGAGGGTGATGCTTGGGAGAAGTTGGCATCATTGCTTGCTAGGGCCAAGAGCTGGCCAGAGACTTGTGACGCAGGGCGGGGGGATGAACCGTCAGCTGTCTCGTACCCAGTAGGGTGTGTGGTAGGTGAGGGTAGCGTCCTCACAGCCTAGTCATTAAGAGAAAGGCTCAGTGGTCAAGCTGGGTTCAAACCCCAGCTCAGCCACCATCTAGTTGTGCAAACTGAAGCAACCTCTCGAGGCCTCGGTTTTCTCACCTGGGCAGATGGGCACCTGCTTCATAGCCGCAAGCAGCTGGCGCCTGACACAGAGGCAGCCCTCTGTCTGGGTGGGCTGCCGAGCCAGGGCCACAGTGCCAGGGGTGGCGCTAGGCGGGGAGGGAAAAGCTGGCCAGGGGGTGGGCCCCTGCCTGAGGAAAATGGTTTAAAACTCACTGCTTGTCTGCACTGATGATGCACATGGTGTCTACCAGTGCTAAAATGATTTGCTATGGAACACTTCATTCTTGGGGCCATTTCCGACACCTACTAAAGTCTGATTCACTATTTTTGCTTTTGCTTTTTATCTTTAACTTTTTTTTTTATCTTGAATTAATTTAAAACTCACAGAAAAGTTGTCAAAATCCTGCAGAGAACCCCTGAAAGCCTTATCTGAATTCTCGCTGTTAACTTTTTGCCATATTTCTGATTGGTTTTCTTTACTTGTGGCCATTG
>NW_007730144.1:97699-129141 GCF_000696425.1 Galeopterus variegatus
TGTCAGTTCATTTTTCCAAAGGGAGTCTGAGGCACGGAAAGGGACTTGCTCAAGTGTCATTTGAGGATTAGGAGTAGAGCCAGGTTACTTCTCTGACGGATACACAGTGCAGCATTTGGCAGGTATTTTCTGATCTTTCTGTGTTGAGGTGCTGGGGCACAGAGGTGGCAGGAGCTAGAGGGGCAGGTCCGGGTGGAGAAGAGACTGGGAAAGGAAAGGACAGGAGACCCTATGGGTGTCATTCTCAAAGTCTCATATGCAGACTCTGCCTCGGAGGTGGGGAGGAAGGAAGGAATCTGCAGCTTCAGCACATGTCCCAGGGGATTTGGCTGCCCGGGGACCCAGAGGCCACTCTCAGCAACACTGTCTGGGCTTTTCCTGTGGGGAGCAGCTCACTCTCATTTCAAGAGGGAGCCGGGAACTGGGCAAGTGCCTGCCTCGAGCAGGGAGGTGGGTGCAGGCCAGCCTGAGGGCAGTTCCTCACCCATTCATTAACGCCAACTGAGTCACCCCTCTTCAGGCACAGCTGTTCTTGGGGCTGCTACTGGTGGCGCTGAGATAGCTGGGGAAGTCTGGAGCCACACCCTGGGCTGCAGAGGAGACCTGGCCTCTGAGGCTAGTGGCAGGCAGTCCCCAAGCCACTGGTGGTTGCTGCCGGTGGTCCTGGCCTTGGCCCCATCTGTGGGCACACCTCGGGCACTCGGTCCAGCCCCCTTGGTCTGGTCTGTGTGATCTTTGACTCAGCACGCCACTTTCTGATGACTAGGTAGTTTCCCAGACAGCTTGATGTGGCAAAGGGTTGCTATGGAGAGGGCAGGCTCAAGGATCCCAGTCACAAGAACGGGCATCCGTGGTGAGAATGCTTCCATCGGGCAGTGCCTGGTTCAAACTGAAAAAAACAAAAAACCCTGCAAGCTCCTACTCATTCTCTCATTCCTCGGGGCCCAAGCCAAGGGCGCCTCCTTGGGAAGTGTGCGCCCTGGCAGTGCCCGCAGCTCTCAGCCTGGCCCTGAGCTCTCTGTAAGTGCTTGTTGCAGAAATGAAAATGTGACCCTGGGCAAATGCTTCCTCCTCTCTGGGCTTCCATATTCTTATCCAAAAATGGGGACAGTGATAGAGGTAAGGGTGGAGTTGAGGGGACTGGGGGTCCAGGATGGACAGGAAGGCGAGAAAGAAGGAGGCTAAGGAGGGGCCTGGAAGGAAGAGAGAAGAGGAGCCCAGCCTCAGGGCTTGCGGGGACGTTTGGTTTGGGTGCAGGAAGGGTGGCTGTGCAGTTCTTTTCTTTCTGATCCTCACTAGTGATCACCCGTAACTAGGGTAAAAGGAATTAGCTTTGGCCAATGTTAGTCAGGGGCAAGTGGAGGTGACTTGCTGTTGCTGGCCCTGCTCTGGCAAAGGCTGAATGGGTGGCAGCAGTGAGGGTGTGGGGTATTTCTAGGGAAGAGAGACAGAGGGAGAGTTGGGGGTGAGGTGAGGGGGATGGGTTCCATGACCCCTGGGCCCCTTTGACCTACTGGCTGCCTCTGCAGATAGGGATAGCATCTCTGCACAACTGGGATTGGCTTAGGACCACCTTGCTTCCCAGGCTGCAGAGACAACTGCGGGAGAGTGGGGCAGAGACAGCCAGGGCCCTGCAGGGGCCCCTTCTCATGGTAGATGTGGAGAGATGAGGCCACGGTAACAATGAGAATAGCGCACGTAGGGGGCTCTGGCCCCAGGGGTCCTGATTGTGCTCTACTGTCCACAATGGTTTGGTCCTACCTAGCCGCCTGCTCTCCACGGAGACGTCTCAGAGGGCCCTGCCCACAGTCTCCCTGGCCCTTGAGGTCAAGCCATCTCTGAAATGGCCAGTCCCCCTGAGCAGTTGCTTGTATCCCACAGACTGAGAGCTAGAAAATGGGTGCAGGGCCCCCAGGAGTGGCAAGTGGCGGTGGCTGCCTTTCCCCCCTCGGGCTTCAGCTCCCCACATCTGGGAGGGAACTGGCCGGTCTGCCTCAGACATCTGCCTCCAGGGCCCTCCAGTGCCGACGCCAAGAAGTCTAGATTCTGGGGTGTTAGGGGTGGGATGTGGGGAGGTGAAATTCCAGACTTTCATGCAGAAGTCATTTACCTGTAAAGCACATTTACAAATATCACTCCCCCCCCATGCGTTCTTTTTCCATATTACATTTTTTTTCCCTCTGCAACCCAAGTCTCTTCCAGCTCTTTTTTCCACTTGTTGCACCTCCTTCCTGCTGCCGCATTGGCCTTCAGGCAGGAGCCCCTGGGACGTAGCATCACAGGCAGGTCTCCTGCTTGCTCTGGCAAGAGGGGCCCAGCCTGGGGTTCCTGGGAGCTGCATGCTGAGCAGCAGACTAGGGGACTCAGACATGATCCAGCTGCTCAGCCATTGCTCTGGCGGGCCCAGCTCTGCCCAAGGTCTCTAAATCACCTTTGAAAGGTCCCTTCCCCCTGCACTGTTGCGAAGACCCTCTGGATTCCAGCAAACCCTGGAACAGCATCAGCAGCAGCAAAGGTGGCGGCAGAGGCAGCGCCTGCTCCATCCCTTTCCTGGAGGGACGTACCCTGACTGCTGAGACTCCAGTGCAGGAGACCAGAAACCAGAATGTCCTGATTCAGAGACCTGGCTGCAGGAGGCTCCTTCCTAAAATGAGGCGTTTCATCAGTCCAGCCTGTTTGGCCAGGGAATCAGGCCAGCTGTGAGTGCTGGCTGAGGTCGGCCTGGGTCCAAATGTACACAGTCAGCCAAATGCATGCCTTGAGAAAGGACTGGACCAGGGCACCCACGCAGGGGTGGAGGTCGTGCTCCCTGACTATTTAGCGCTCCCCAGTGCCTTTCTCGGCTTGTCCTGCACTTACCACTGCAGCCTCTGGAGGCCTGTGCCTTGGCCAGGCTGTCCCTGCTGTGCAGGGCTTTTGACCCTCCCCATGCCCAAAGTGGTGCTGAACGGGGTCCTGTGGCTTCAGTGATGAGCAGAGGGGCTGTGCTGAAGCCCACACTTTCCCCACAGGACCGGGTGCATGGGCAGGGAGTATTTTTTTTTTAAAGATGACCGGTAAGGGGATCTTAACCCTTGACTTGGTGTTGTCAGCACCACGCTCTCCCAAGTGAGCAAACCAGCCATCCCTATATGGGATCTGAACCCGTGGCCTTGGTGTTATCAGAACTGCATTCTCCCAAGTGAGCCCTGGGCCAGCCCTAGAAAACAGGGCCTCTTTAGGGCCATCCCCCCAGCCCTCCTGCTGGCACAGAGCATCCTCTTCAGCCTCGAAGGCTGGAAGTAAAGGCCTGGGAGGGTACATGACACGTGCAATGACTTGTTCAGAACCAGGACTAGAACCCAGGTCTTTAGACTCCTTGTCCAGTGCTCTTTCCTGTGCACCTGACTTGAAAGAGACAGCATGGCTGTGTGGTTTTGTGGCCTTGACCAAGCCCTGAACAGCTCTGATGGCAGCACTGTGCCTCTCCTGTGACATGACAGATGAGGGGGTACAGCTGGCTTGGCTCTGAGCCTTCTGAACGAGCAGTGCTCCCATCGCCCTCTCAGCTCCAGGCTCAGGCTGCAGACAGGGAAGCTAAGGAGGGAGAAGCCACCTGCTGCCCCTTCCTCAGTGGCTGCATTCTCCAGCAAGTGGCTTTGACTACCTCAATGTCACCCCTCCCCTGGTCACTCAAACCACCCTGTTCTTGGGGCAGCTTATGACACTGCAAGGCACTTACTTCACAAGGGAGGACCATCACCCTCAGTTCAAAGGCATTTGCTTGAAACACACCTGAAGAGGACCCAGTTGTCTATGCTGGAAGGTGCCCCTGAGGCATAGGGACTTTTCTTTGAGTTCTATCCCTGATACTGGGGCCACTGGAGGCTCTTTGTCCGAAGGGAACATTTACAGTGAGAAATGGGCAGGAGCTTCACCCCACACCCAGAATCCTCCCCCCACACCCCTCTACATAAACATGTATTACCAGGGCAAGTCTTCCAGCAAATCAAGCTGTCACACAGGCAAGGAGGGCACAGCCTGGGAGGGTCATGAAGTGCCCTCGCTGCCTCCCTCTCACCCTCTTGTTGCTGGTGGTGGTGGCCCCAGGTTGATTTGGACTACAAGGGAGGGGTGGAGGGACTCTGGCTAGAGGAGCTACCTGGGCTGGCAGGACTCTGGGGCTCGGGCAGCCTGGAGTCTTGGGGTTGTAAAGCCCAATTCAGGCTCTTGGAGAGGGGACAGGTGTAACAGCTAGGGTCTCCCTTGCAGATTTTGTTTTTTCCTGGTTTAGTCATTGGAACCCTCATCCAGTGGTGGGGAACTAAGGCCCGATGGGGGGAGAAAGGATCTGCCCAGGGTGGCAGAGCTGGGACTGGAATGCAGTCTCCTTCCTGCACACCGGCTGCCTTCTCTGAGACCCCTGGCAGCACCCAGCTGCGGGATCGGTGCTGACTGGGTCCATCCATCTCCAGGAACAAGTTCCAGGGAGACAAGGGAGTTATCACCACTTTGCCTCTTTCTCTACGAGCAGA
Source organism: Galeopterus variegatus (assembly GCF_000696425.1). Lineage (NCBI taxonomy): Eukaryota > Metazoa > Chordata > Mammalia > Dermoptera > Cynocephalidae > Galeopterus > Galeopterus variegatus. The sequence continues at coordinate 102,214 of NW_007730144.1, forward strand.
TGGGAGCACTTATGTCTGCTGAGGTGCTAGGGCGGGGGACTAAGCACTTGTCCTAAGCCGTATTCTGGACCTCTGCGTCCATCAGGGCTCCTTGCCCCAGAGCCACATGAAAACGCTTGCAGACAGAGCTTTCCCAAAACATGGTCTGTGGTTGGCCCAGCAATTGGCCCCTGCACTGGGCAGCCCATCTTAATGGCTTTACCTAGATGTCACTTGCCACGTCCATATTTAGTCACCGGGCTTGGCTGCATGTCCTGCCACTTCCTCATGCTGACTCCTGACCCACACGTAAGGTGTCCACCCATAGCTGAGCTATGGGCTCTGGTTACGAGAGATGAAGTGGTGAGTGATCCCAGCAAGCCCATGGGCCAGATGAGTCGGGGACTGGGCCCTGCAAAACGTTGGTACAGGTGGGGAAGCAGGGCTGGGCACAGAGCATGGTGGCCAGCGCCCAGCACACGTGCACTAGGACAGGCCCCAGCATCTGTGCCCTCTGGCTGCGTCACACTTGTAGGCAGCAATGTCCGGTGCTCCCGGCAGGCAGCACTAAGGGTATTTGGCTCCTCTTCCCTCCGTTTACCTAGGAGGCCTCTGCCTGGCATCCAGCACCCCCTCTGCACGATTTGGGAACCATCCTATTCCCCTGCCACCCAGGGTGGGAAAAGGCAAATCCTCCCCACAGGGAGCCCATGCCGGAGTCAGCTTTGAGCAGGAGGAGGCCTGGCTTTGGTTTGAAGGAGGATGGCCCCTCTGTCAGGCCACTTGATCTCTCTCCCTGGACACACCTTCCTTCTCTCCTGTGGTTTCCTTTTCCTTCCAGTTTTGGTGCAGTGTGGCCAAGAGTGGGACTTGGCTGTGTCCCTGAGCCAGGGGGCAGTGGCACTTGAGGGGAGTCAAGCAGGGGGGCCTTTCTACGGAACTTTCTCTGAGTTGGTTCTCTGTTCTCGGAGGCAGAGCATGTCCTTGTGGGGTGACAGGGCTCCTCCCTCCTGCTGCTTCTGTCTCCGTTGTCCACGCCCCCGCCGCATCTGCGTCACTCTCTGCCACCTCCCGCACCAGGCCTCTGCATGCATCAGCTCCTGCGTGCCTCTGACTCCACTCACCGGCCTCTGACGACAGCAGGCTCCTTGCAGCCACTTCATTGGCTCCTCACTTCTCCCGGTCCAATCAGGGCCTGGGCCCCTCCCTTGGGGGTTGCTGGGCAGCCTTGAGACGCCCTCGGTAGCAGGGTGGACGGTGGAGAGAGAGAGAATGCCCACTGGCACTCTGCAGCCATCTGAGTTCAGGGAAGGCCTGTCCCCATCTCCCCCACCCAGCCCTGCCAGTCGCTTCCCCTGATGATCCTCTTTGCCACCTCTCAGCCCATCTGTCCCAAGAGACATCTGCAAGTTGATGGAAGAGAAAGGGGACGAAGGGCCAGGAGTGTAGGCTTTGCTCAGATTTGGCACTGGGAGGGGCACTACACGGTGGCCAGGTCTAGCAGGGCTCCAGGGTTACGCCATGAGGGACAGCTGTGTGGAACATACTGGATAATCCGACCATTTCTCTGGCGTCCCAGGCCTGTCCCTGAGCAGGGAGGTATGCTGATTCCCAAGGAACCAGAAGTCTTTTCCCAATCAAGGTAAGAATGGGGATTTGGTACTGAAAAGGTCCATGGAACGGCTGTCCTGACTAGAAATGCGCTCAGACAAGCCACTTAGGAGATGAGGACACCCACTAGCATTGACACACATGCCATAGGATGGAAAATTCCAGAGAGGGGCACATGCTCTAGCTTGAGGGTGTCCCACCAGGAGGAGGCTCAGTGAGCATATCCACAGGCTTGGTGGCTCTGTGCCACTTTGCACACGAGGAGACTTAGGCTCGGAGAATGGGACACCACAGCCACATGAGACCACTTAGGGAAGAGGAGCAGAGACGTGAGCAGAGGAAGAGGAACACTGCAAGGCCCCGGCGGGCAGAAGGTCCCTGGCCCCACTTTTGAAGGCGGCAGGAGACAGAACATTTGCTGTCCACTTTCTCGCCTGCTGAGTGGGAAGGTGTAGGGACTGCTCAGTCACAGCACGTCTCTCTCTCAGTTTCTTCTTGAACTTTCCTTGAATTTTGGATCTCAGGCACAAACCCTGGGGCACAAAAGAGCTTGATGTGTTGGACTCGGAAAGTGCAGGGCTGCAGGGGAGGGCAAGCTGCTGTCCCCCAGGGGCGTTCTGGGGTCACGGGCCAGCAGACCTTAGTGGCTGGACCAGGCTGAAGAGCAGGCAGGTGTGGCTGGCCCAGGTCTGAAGAGTCCCCTTCCTCCCGGGGCTGAGACTTGGTTGCTGAGGCCAAGCACCCAGCTTTGGAGGACGTGGCAGAGGTGGCCAGTGGGTGGGAGGTGTGCCTGGGCCACCTGGCACAGCAGAACACAGCACAGCATGGCATATATTACTGCCAGATCTTCACCATCAGCCTCAGCTGTGGGAAGAACCCCCCTCTCGTATACATCTTTGTTCTACTTGTGCAAGTTCCTCCTTAGGGTAGATCGCTGTGGGGGGAACGGCTGGATTGACAAGCTTGCCCTTAACATTTTCACGACATAGAGACTTGGCTTCAAAAAGATGCCTTGATTTACCTCCCCACCCAGAGCACGTGAGAGCTGCCCAGGAAGCCCTATCCTGAGTGGCCCACCTCCCACCCTCCAAATCTGCTCCAATCTGCAGCAGGGACTTTCCTGGCTGCCATTGATTGGAGGGTCACTTTGTCTTGCTCTCCATGAAGGGCCAGACAGGAGAGGCGACGGGAGTCAGAGGACACCTGGGTCCCAAGAGGGGTAGTCAGTACAGGCTGTCACTCCCCAGTGGCTGTGTGCTGACGGTGTGAGCAGTAGCCTGGGCCCTGTCCTCGTCAATAGTACCAGGGTGCTCAGGTCTGTGGTGGTGGGGGTTAGAGAAAGGGAGCCCCTAGTAGGAGCAGGGGTGTCTTAGATGGGCTGAGTACGGAGGGAGAGGCAGGGCTTAGCTTGGCAGGAAGATGTGGGAGAGCATTCTAGGTGGGGGGACCAGCATAAGCAAAGGCACAGGGATTACCCTGGCAGAGCCACCTTCCAGGGACTGTGAGGCACCTGGTGAGCTAGGAGCATGGTGTCACATTGAGGGGCGTTGGTGGGAAAACAGGCTGGACCAGGGCACTGGTGAGTTTGCCTCCAGGCTTAGAATGGTGTGGATCTGTCAAGAGCTGAGTGAGAAGGGAGGGCTGATGTGGGCCAAGTGGGATTAGAGGCCGTTGCGTGTGGCTGGAAGGTGGCGCAGATGGAGGCAGGCAGACCAGGGAGGGGTCAGGCGTGATCGTGGCCTGAACTGAGGCTGGGGGGTGAGGGGGACGGTAAAGTGGAGGGAGAAGCCAGCTCTGTAGCTGGGACACAGATTCAAACTCATCACTTTAAAGGCACCTTGTCCCAAAGAGCTGCCGTACTCTTCAGTCCTGTGGAATGACTCTACTTTGGCAGGGCTCTAACTCTTACAGATTTATTGTTCCATCCAAAAAGAAATTTGATTTCTGAGCCACAGCCATGCCTGAGGAAAGGAGCCAATGCAAAAATCACCAGCCCCCGTCTTTGTCTGGCAAGGGTGGTGGGCAGCAGCCCTGTGCCTTCTCACTGGGGTTTCACGGTGGGCTTTTGCCTGTGTCTCTGTCTCTTTGGCCCAGGACTTGCCAGTGGCCCCTCTGCCTCTGTCATTCTGCACATCTGTGAGTCTGCCCTAATTTTGGAAGCAGCTTATTTGGTTCTGATTTGGCAGGAAACTTCTAGGCAACGTGGCCATTAGGTTTGTCAAGGGAAGCTGATGAGTTCCCGGGCTTCGTACCGGGCCTGGGATGGAGTTGGTTCCCAATGCTGTGCATGACCTCCATCTCCTTGCCAAGTTCATGTGTGGAGGCTGTATGTCATAGTCCCTGAGGCCCTGGAAAGGAGTATGTCTTTGTGGTGCCCTGCACAAAGTAAGTTATACTAGGGAGTATGGCTTAGCAAGGTTAGAAGGGACCTAAAGAGCAGATAGGAGGTCCCCCTCTTGCAGGTGGGGAGGTGAGGGACTCTTCCAAGGTCTCACAGTCATCCAGTGGCACCAGGAGACAGAGCGACCAAGATCTCATGCTGCACAGTCTTGTCCACAGGCACTGACTCTGCCCATGTGCCCTGCTCTGTGGGGCTGCTCCACAGGCTGCTGGGAGGGGACAATTGGGCCTGTGCAGTCCTAGGATCCCCTATGGAATGAGCTCCACTCAACAGAGCTCTGACGTGGTGGCCTCGGTGCAGGGCCTGGGCACACGGGGCTCCCACTTGCAGTGACGAGGAGCCGTTCTGGCACGCAGCAGGCTTGGGCTGCCTGGGCTGCTCATTCGCTGCAGTTTATGGGAGAACCAGCTCTTGCTGACGTGGCTAATTTAGTTTGCTCTTGGTCCCCTGCCCTGCCTGTGTTGGTGTGTCCCCGACTTCCATGGAAATATGTCTAGGCTCTGCCAGCTGGAGGGGCCCAGAGGGTGGCAGGCCCTGGAGGGGAAGGTGGCTGTGCCTCGGGACTGTGCCCACAAAGAGAGAGGAAGAAAAGAGGGAGAGCGGGGCAAGAAGACAGAGAAGACAGTGCAAGACAGGTGTGGGCAGGGGACACAAAGGGCCCCCTTACCAGATCCCCGCTCTCACTTGGTTCCAAGGGCCACTAGGAGTTGAGAAAAGGGGCCCTTGGCTTTCCCCACTGGAGGCGGAGCCAACACCTGATCCAAATAGGGCTGCACACCCCCAGACTGTCCTACTGACTGGGGACCACTGACACTCCTGCCAGCAAAAATGGGTTGAGAGTCATTGCTACTCAGCTCCTGTCCAACTGCCCAGTGATCTTTGCTGTGCCAGGCAGTGCACAGGTGGCACTCTGGAGGCTCCCCTGCTGCCGGCTCTCTCCTCCACACTCCCCCCGGCCTGGAGTGTGGCCACTAGCTTCTCTAGGAGGGTTTAGGTCCCGCCCTTATCAGTAGTGCCTCATACAGACAGTGCCCAGCAGCCCATGAGCTCCGTGTTGTCCAGGTGAGCAGTCCTGGGCAGCCAGGTGGGTGCACGTGCTCCCTGGCCTCTGTCCCCCATCCAGGACTCCACCAACGCTTGCCACCCCCAACGCCTAAAGGAAAGTCTGGATGATCTTGGTGTGCCTGGGGACCCCGTGGTACCCACAAGCTATTACAAATTCATGAAGTGACAGGTGTGCACTTGCTTTTGTCCGCAGGAGCCCCTTTGAATCAACTGAGAACGGCTGTGCAGAGCAAACACCATGAGCATCTCGGCTCTCGGAGGCAGCACCAAAGGTGAGGGCTGGTCACCCTCCGGCCCCGGGCCCGGCGTGTGGCTGCGTCCTTCCAGGCCTGGCCCCCGGTCAGCAAGGCGAGAGCGTATGGGGAGGGCTGGAAAGCAGGCCCCAGGGGCCTGGCTGCGGCTCCTCCGCTGAGGCGCTGGGCTTTGCTCCCAACAGGGAAGCCTCTGCCACCAGGCGAGGAGGAGCGTAATAACGTCCTCAAGCAGATGAAAGTGCGCACCACGCTGAAGGGGGACAAGAGCTGGATCACCAAGCGGGATGAGTCGGAGGGCCGCACCATGTAAGTCCGGGAGGCCGGGAGGACGTGCGATCCACGGAGGACCAGCCGTATTGGGGGCTGCTGAGGGGCTTGCACCATTCAGAGCTCGGCCGGCCGTGTGGCCACAGGCCTGCCTGGGAGGGCAGAACATGGGAAAGGCAATCCAGGCCAGGGCAAGACCCCAGCAAACTCTTGCAGGGGGCAGCCCCCAGGGGTGGAGTTAGGGTGGGGCGGGGGTGCATGCGCATGCGCACCAGTGGAAGTAGGTAGGGGCAGGAGGAGGTGGGGCGGGAATGGTGCAGCCCAGCAAGATGGAGCTGGCAGGTGGCAGGGAGCCCGGAAGCCAATCTTTCAGGACCCCTCTTTCCCCAGAGAGCTGCCCTCAGGCCGGAGTCGTGCCATATCCTTTTCATCAGCTGGGGACATTCCAAAGGCCAGGTAAGATGGGCCCCAGACACTCCCACAGCGTGGAGCCAGCCCTGCAGCGGGACGGGTGGGGGGGGACAGTCCACGCAGGGGACAAGGAGAGAGTCCGAGCTGTGAAGGGACAAGAAAGATCTGCAACAAGTGGTTTGAAATCCACAGGAAGGACGGGCTTTTCTGCTGTGCTTCCGTCTTGGGAAACGGAGCGTACGAAGGCCCTGGCCTTGCTGTGTGACTTCCCTGCTGGGCCTCCATGGCTCCAGCTGTTAACTGGGATCGAAATTGTCAGTAAGAAAACTGGAATTCTGAACCCCCACCCCCCGCAGGCACTGAGACAATGTCTCTGAAGTGCTTTGGGTGGCCATGAGGCTCACTCCTGCAGGTCGCCCTGATTGCCGAGTACACCTGGTAGTCGGCATTCCAGAGGACACTCACAAGTTTGCTCCAACTGTTTTCCAAGTTCAGAATGACATATTTTGACAGGTGGCCAAGGGGAACTGGCCTCTGTTTCGAGGACTTTTCCAGAACAGTGTGCAGGGGGGGCTCTGAAGCATGGGCACCTCCTGCTGGTATCTGGAGGAACTGCCTCTGAGAGAGAAGGCTTGTTCCTTGCTCCAAGTAGCTGGCACCTGGCAGTGAGTGCAGTGCGAGGGCTTCTCAGGTGGCAGTAGAGGCGATGACAGCAGCTGGAAGGAAGGGCCAAGTTCACTGCTGGCCCACAGGGCTGCCCCCAGTAACCATGCTGTGCTGGGCACGGAGCATACAGCAGTGGTTAAGACACAGGCTCTATCCTCAGGGAACTGATGTCTCAACAAAGGACACAGGCACGACCCGAGAAAGAGCTTAATACAAAAGACAGAATTGTGCATCATGATAGATGCGGTTGGCAAGGTTGGCAAGAGCTTGGGGACAATCCAAAGACAGTCTCCTAGCCGCAAAGCTTCTTTATCTTCGGGAGATGCAGTTCTCAACCTGTGCTTTGCGTTGTGGAGCATTTGGAAAGCAAATCCTGAGGTGTTCTGAGTCACGACTCAGAGTAGGGCTACCTCGATGTCTGCATAAAGCCTTGGCTCTCATCCTCTCCTGGGGCGGCCTGGGCCCAGCCAAGGGCCACGGCCTTAGCCTCACCAGTCCGCAGGGATTTGAATCAAAAATGCTTATGTGGCTAGAATGGGGGTAAGTGACCTTTTTCTCTTGGATCTCACCCCAAGTGTTCATGCAACTTGGCCACCTCCAGGAGGCTGTCCACTGCTAAAGACAATGTCTGTGGCAATGGAGAATGCTGGGGCTCTGCATTGCCCTTAGATGCAACCCCCACTGCTGCAGCCCAAGCCCTTCCATTGCTGGACAGAGGGGCCTCATCTCTTCCCTGAGCCCAAAACTACACCCTGACCACCCCTCACTGTCAGCTCCTGGTTTGCCCCCTTGGCCTCCCTGCTGAGTCCCCTGAGCTCCCTGGGTGGCTGCCAAGCAGGAGGCCCCCTAGCACCCAGAGCCTAATGTTTACCAGCCACTGACCATGCCCTGGCTATGCCCTCTGGCTTCAAGCATCCATGCAGATTTGTGATGTGGGCATCCAAGGGGCCAGAGTGGAGAGGCCTCAGAGGAGCGGGAAGGGAAGGGCAGCCTCGCCGTGGTGGCTGTGGTAGCGGTCAGGTCAGGGGTGGGAGGGCTGTCAGCTAGCCGAGAAGAGCTCTTCCTGGCCAGCCAGGGAGCAGCCGGACTTTGGAGGGGACACCTCTGCAGCAAATGCCCCGCCATGGAGCACGCCTTTCTGAGCAACTGCCGTGAGTCTCGGCCCAGCGAGATCTGGCCACACAGGAACCAGCCATGGGCACTTTTCCTGGGGAGCATGAGAGAAACAGGCAGAGCAGAGCAGCCACCTGGGCTAGGGCTGCAGGGGGTGGGGGTGGAGGATGCCACCAGCTTGTCCCCCTTGCTGTAGTTGGGGCAGGATAATGCAGGGCGGCCCGAACCCTCCAGTGAGGCCTGGCCTCACTTCATACCTCCTTTCCCCTGGCAGGCCTCCGAGCACAAGGGCTCCCACCGGCTACATCATCCGGTAAGAGACCACCCATAACATCCCCTGACTTCTTCCAGCCCCTGCAGGGAGCTCACCAGCATCTTCTGGGCTCTTTTCTAGGGGCGTGTTCACCAAGCCCATAGACAGCTCATCCCAGCCCCAGAAGCACTTCCCCAAGGCCAACGGAGCTCCCAAAAGGTATGTACATGGGGTGCTGGCCAGTCAGTCAGTGGGGTGGTGCAAGGGTCTGGTCCAGGCTCAGGGCAGAAAGAGTGCTCTGTCTGGGGGTGGGGGCTGACAGCTCTCTCTGTGTGTAGGGGAGGGCGCTGGAGAGCAGTGCAGGGGCCACTTGAGGACATAGGCACCCTTGACTTGCTGATGGCATGGAGCTGCATGCTTTAGTCCACCCTTCGCCCAGCAGGCTGAGGTGGCATACTGTACAAGCGCCTCGGCATCAGGCTGAACCTGAGGCTCCATCATAAAGGAAAGGCCGAGGGGACTGGGAGACAAGAGGAAAAAACATAAGTGAGAGCCCGCAGTCTGTTCATCTAAGGCTCAGCTGGCTCTGTCTATGGCAGGAGCGGCTGCCCTACTCAGGGTGGCGCAGTTCTGGGGGTGTGGCAGGGCTGAAAGTAGAAGAAAGGCTCCCAGCAGCCCCTGGCTCGCCTGTCATGTGCCTGCTGGGCAAATCTGGAGGCAAGAGAGGGCCTGCGGTGGGCACACAGAAACTTCTCGCCTCTCTAGTGCCGCTGGTCTGGGGAGAGCAGCTGGTGCCGGCTACAGGATGACCACCGAGGATTACAAGAAGCTGTGAGTGTGCGGTTCGAGACCCAGCTTGGGTCCCTCCTCCAAGGAGCAGAGCCCACACCGTGGCCTGCTGGGGGCAGCTGGCCCCTTGCCTCCGAGCATGGCTTTAGCCTGGGGTGGGGGGCCTGGTGAGCCGCAGGATGTGCCTAAATCTGAGCTGCTTCTTGGATAGAAATACCTGGGGTTCCCTCTGGAGCTCTTTTGGGGTCCTTCTCAAAGGCCACTCTTCCACATGCCCAGACAGAGGTGTGGATTGCATCTGCAGTTTCCAGGGCCCCACATCTTTATATTGTTTGTCCCTTGTCCCTATCGTCCAGTGACATGGAGCAGCTGGGAAATCTTTCTGGGGGAGGGGTGGGGCTTGAACTGGGTCTCAAGGGACAGTTAGGATTGGAACAGGGAGGAAGAGGAGGAAGAGTGGCATGAGCAAGGGCCCAAAGCCAAGCCACTGAGGGGCAGCCTGTGGCAGGGCGCGGAGCAGGGGGACGCAGAGCCCTAGCTGCCCTCCCCTCCCCCAGGGCACCCTACAACGTCAGGCGCAGCTCAACAGCAGGGGCTGCCGAGGAGGAGGAGGAAGAGGCGCCCTTCTCTTCAGATGAGCAGAAGCGGAGGTAGCGGTGCCTTGGGGCAGCCTGGGGGGTGGGGTGGGGGCCTGAGTGTTTGCGGACTGCGGAAACGAATTGGACCAGTTGGGGTGACCAAATGCACAGCATGTAGGTTATCAGCAGTGGCCCATGGGGTGAGGGAATAGGTGTCATTCTGAGAGTCGCAGACCACCCACTCAGCGCCGGCCTTCTTAAGACCCATCTAGGTGGGAAAACCTAGGTAGTGCGGCCTTGGGAAAAGCCTCGTTTGTCAGTTCTTCCAGACATTAGATGAGCTTGTTAGAAAAGGTCCTGAGAAAACCGGACAAAATAGGCAGAGTGGGGTGCCCTGGGAGAAGCCACCCGCACATGTGTGCTGTGTGTGCAGGTTCCAGGCAGGCCCTGCATACCTGCGGGCAGGGGTGGACTCCGGAGTTTCGAATGTCCCTGGCCCCCAACTGAGGCCCAGACATAAGCAGCAGCGGAGTGTGGCCCCACTCCCGTCCTAGTGCCAACCTGCCCTCTTACCCACGCGGGCGAGGGATGAAAAGCTCATCTGTCACCCCTTCTCTCTCCCCTGGCCTCTGCCCAAAGCCCCCTTGCTGAAGGCCCTGGAGAGCTGCCAATCCTAAGGGAAGAGTCCACAGCAGCAGGGGTCCCCAGGCCTGGATGGTACGGGTGAAAGAATGCCTGCTCCGCCACCTGCCAGGGCTGTGCTCTTGGGCAAGTCACTAGAGAGCTCCCCAGCCTCAGTTTCCTCATCTGTAAATTGTGGAGGATGCTAGCGCCTACTTTCCCGAGCCGGGAACCTCAGTGAGCTAATGTGGGGATGTCAGCGTCCAGGACAGGACCAAGCACACACCACACACTCGATAAACGTGGGCTGCCCTGCCCTCGCTCTCTATATTTCTCTTGAATAGTCCTTGGAGAAGGTGCTAATCTGCCTTCTCCTCCTCACCTCCCTGGGATGGCCCTGGGTCCTCCCAAGGGCATCTTGGGCTAGGCTGCCAGAGCATGGCCAGCCCGATGCCCATCAGCCGTCCCCTGACCCGTGCTGCCCCAGGTCAGAGGCTGCCAGCAGCGTGCTGAGGAAGACAGCCCCCCGGGAGCACTCCTACGTCCTGTCGGCGGCCAAGAAGAGCACTGGGTGAGTTGCACGTTAGGGAGGCCCCGCAGGGCCTGGCTCAGCCTCCAGCCGGCTCTGGGCTGTGGAACAGTTCCCTTCCCTCAGGACTCCATTCTTCCTGGAGATGGTGAAAGAGTGGGTTGACAGATCACCCCAAGGGCCCTTCTAGCTGGACCTTCTCAGATTCTCGATGCACTTTCTAGAAAACTGAGGGGTCTGGTTGCTGCCATCAGGGCAGGTGAGGTACTGGGAATGGGAGAGAGGTTCAGGGACCCTCTTGTGATGTCACCTATCCATGGCCTCTGCCCAATATGTCGCCTTTCTGCTTCCCTTCCAGCAGTCCCCCCCAGGAGGTGCAGGCCCCAGTTATTGCGAAGAGGTAAGTGTCATCAGGGAAGCCTCGGGGGCCTGTTGCTGGCCATAGACAAAGCCTCCTGTCGGCAGGGGCGCCGTGTGGGCACTGGGAGAAGGGGTGTGGGGGTGGGGTCCTGTCCCTGAGCAGGGGAGTTGTGAGGGACTGCTGGCTTCCGTCTAGGTGGCTGTGAAGGCACGTGTGGCCCTAGCTGCCAGTTCTGTGGGGAGAGCACAGCTTGTGCCGAGTTCTTCCGTTTGCCAGTGGCCAACAGGGTCGGCCCCTGAGACAGAGCTGTAGCATTTCCAGGGCCCTCAGGGATTCTGAGGCAGAAGTAGCCACTTGGTTGCCCTCCCTTCCAGCACACTGGGGCCAGGCTGGTTCAGAGGCTTGTCACTGGGAGCTCCTGGCTTGCCTGCCCTTGGAAGTGTCCTCACTTCCTCTGTCAGCTGGGAAGCATCAGGAGACATCCTCCCTGGCACCAGCAAGAGTCTTCTTGCCTCTTGCCCTGCCCTCTGCTCACACCCAGGACCAGGATAGGGCCATCAGAACTTCCTCTGGGAGGTGACTGTGACATTGGAAATGGGCCCTAAAGGTGAACAGGGTTCATCAGGGAATGATCAGGATGTCAGGACACTCCAGCTGAGTGAGGAAGGGGTGACACCATTAGTTGAGACAGGGTACCTCTAGGCAGGAAATATTGGGGGAAGGGCAGGGAAGAAACTTCTGGAAAGTTGAATTTTAGGGACCTTCGGTTGGGTGGACAGGAAAGGCCTCCATGGTGAGTTGGCATAAGAAGCTGAGGACTGAACAAGGAGGAGTCCGCATGCCAGGCGTCCCAGGCGGAGGGCCCGGCTGGTGCAAATGCCCGGAGGTGGTAAGAGCTTGCTGCATTGGGAGAGCAGAAAGGCTGACTGGAACGCAGAGAGCAGGGGTGGCAGCAGCACAAAGGAAGCGACAGACAGTGGTGTGTTCTCACAGACTGGGTGGCTTAAAACAGCACAGATGGACCCTCTTACAGTTCCGGAGACCAAAAGTCTGAGATCAAGGTGTTGGCAGGGTTGGTTCCTTCTGGGTGCTCTGAGGGAGAAGCCTTCCCAGCGAGCTCCAGCTTCTGCTGGTTGCTGGCCATCCTGGGCATTCTTGGCTTGGACCTGCAGCACGTCAATTTTCTGTCCCTCTGTCCTCACCATGGACTTCCTTTCTCTGTGTGTCCTTGTCCAGATTTCCCTCTTCTTATAGCAACACCAGTAATTGGATTTCTGACCCAGCCTAATCCAGTATGACCTCATCTTACCTTGATTACATCTGCAAAGACCCTATTTCCAGATAAGGTCACAGTCACAGGTTCCAGGGGGACACTATTCAACCCAGTACGTTGTCCTTATCTTGAGCTGGAATTGCTGAGCCTCTAGGCTGGGCCCTGGTCTTGAAGGTCTGGCCAGTTAGAGACCACTGAAAGCGTGGTGTCAGAGGCCAGCGAGCTCCAGGGCAGCTGAGAAGACCATGAGTGCCATTTCTCTTCTTGCCCAAAGGGTTGAGGTGGTGGATGAGGACGGGCCTTCTGCGAGGAGCCAGGACCCACCTTTCCTGACGAGGTCCACTCCCAGCTTCAGCAGGTAATCAATCGTGCATCTCTGTCTATGGCTGGTGACTGCCCAGCCAGCCTGCCTGCCACTCGGTCACTGTGGAACCTCTGCTAGGTCACCTCCCTGCTGAGCCTCAGGGTCACTGTCCCCATGTGCCCAGTGACAGGATAAAGCACAGAAATCAGTAAGGGCCCATCTGGCTGGATGTCCCAGGGCTGAAAAGAGCAAAACAGCCCAGCCTCCAGGGAGAGAGCGCTTAGCCCTTGCCTGTTTAGTACTTATCTATGTCACCTTAACCCCTGCACCCCTGAGCTCTGTGGCGTCACAATAGCCTGACAGGAAGTACCAAGCTCGGGGGCGCTTGGGAGGGCCAGCCACTGCAGGGGCAGCCTGCCATTGGTAGGCTTGCTTGTGGCACTCCTGTAAGCTCGTCAGGCTCCCCTGCCCTGGAGGGAGACTCTGCAGTCCCCAGCGCCTCTCACAGCCGCCTTCTTTGCCAGTTCGGATGGAGGCAGAAGCAAAGTGTCTCAGGTGATTTGGATCGAGCACATGCCAGGCGTGCCTAGCCCCGCCGGGAGCCAGGAGCCCAGGTGGGTGCCTCGAGTTGGCTCCAGCCTGTGAGCTGGTCAGATGGCAGTGGGGTGACAGGGTAGTGGCAGGCTGAGCGCTGCTGATCTGACTCCAGGCAGGGTCATGATTTGCCCTGATTTCTGAGCCCTGAGTGTCGAGGCAGAGAATGGTGCTCTCTTGTCTGCGGGTGAAGAGCGGTGAATACCTCCTTGTACTTCGCACCGAGTGTGCTAAGTCCTGCAGGGAGCGCCGCCGCCCTGTCATCGCTATTTAAAGCACCTGCCTGGATTGACAGCTTTGCACACATCCAGGTCTGCTAAAAGCTACACATCTCTGGTACCTGTGAAGACCACTGAGGCCAGAAGGGGAGACTGCCTGTCCCTATAGGTTCCTTGGTGGGATCCCCAGGGGCCATTGTGGCTTTCCTCATGCCACTGTAACCCCCAACTCCCCTTACCAACTCAGGCTGCACAACCATTTACAGACATGTGACCCCCATCCTTGCGGCCACCTCCTCTGTGCCAGGAGGGAGACAGAAACACCTGCAGCAGCACGAACAGAGCAGGGGAGGGCGGCCGGGCGTGAGGCTGCAGACCTTGTCTGCCCAGAGGGAGCCAGGAGCACGAGGCCAGCTCCCACCATGGCCTGGGGCGCGTCTGCCCAGGACGCCCCTCTTCTTCACTGCCTCCCTTTCCTGATCAACTCTGTTTGTCTCACCCTTTGAAGATGTGGAAAGGAAGATTTGAGAGCTCTTTACAAGGCAATATTTAGGGAAATTGGCAATTGATAGGATATGGGGGCTGGGGCTGCTGATAAAAGGTGCCACAGACGGAGGGCTTAAACCACAGAAACTTCTTTCCTCACAGTTCCAGAAGCTGGAAGTCTGAGATCAAGGTGTCGGGTGGGTTGGTTCCTTCTGAGGCCTCTCTCCTTGGCTTGTAGGTGGCCACCTTCTTGCTGTGTCTTCACATGGTCATGTCTGTGCACGTGTCTGTGTCCCCATCTCCTCTTCTTATGAGGACATCAGTCAGATTGGATTAGGGCCCACCCTAACGACTCTGTTTAACATATGCACCTCTTTAAAGGCCCTATCTTCAAATACAGTCACATTCTGAGTTACTGGGGGCTAGAACTTCAACAAATGAATATTCAGGGACACCAATCAGCCCATAATGATATACATATATCATGTTTCCTTATTTCTCTTTTGTAAAAAAGGCAATGAATGGTTTCAGATGCTTTTAAAAGATAATGCAGTAGGAGAATTACGTTGTGCTGTATGACGGATTTGAGAGGCATTTAAATATTTATTCTATAAAATTCCTTTGGATGTTTAATGCCCATCATCTGGCTGTCATAGCAATGTGGCTATCTTAGTTGGCTATGGCCTACCATAACAAAATACCCCAGACTGGGGGCCTTAAGCAACAGAGATGTGTCATCTCACCATTCCAGAGGACAGAAGTATGACATCAAGGTGTCAGCAGGGTTAGTTCCTTCTGATGGCCGTGAGGGCAGGGTGTGTCTCAGGCCTCTCTGCTCGGTTTGTAGGTGGCCGTCTTCTCCCCGTGTTTCTTCACGTTGTCTTCCTTCTGTGTGTCCTCATGTCCCCTTCCTGTGGGGACACAGTCCTGTTGGATCTGGGCCCACCATAATGACCTCATCCTAACTTGATTGCCTCTGTAAGACCCGATCTCCAAATAAGGTCACACCCTGAGGCACTGGGGGTTAGGACTCCAACATATGAGTTTTGGGGGGACACAATTCAATCCACAGCCGGGAATAAGGAAAGCAGAGACTTTAAAATGTCAGCCTGGAGCAATCAGGTGGCTGGAGGTGCCATTTGCAGAGGTGGGAAGACTGGGGATTGGGGCTGAGGCCATGGCCCGTAGATAGGTGGCTCCAGGCATCCAAGGAACTACCTCCAACCACCATCAGCAGTGGGAGAGAAGGGCAAAAAGCAAACAACGCTGGAATTAGCAAAGCGACCCAAAGTTTGGGGATCAGGGGATTGGATGAAGGGCCTGGGGTGCTCATCCTGTAAAAGAATGAACTCTGGGCCATGGCCACCTTCTTTGGGCCTCTGAAGAGCTGTAATGGGGAGAGGGAACAAAGGTGTCTTGCTGTATGGCCCCCAGAAATGGAACTAGGACCAGAATATGGAATGTTCCAGACACCAGAACTATCTTACAACAGGGCAGGCTCTGTCAGGAGGGAAGGAGCCCCCCTTTCCAGAAGTGTGCAGTGGGGCTGCCCAGGAAAGCTGGAGGCGTGGGGCCAGGCTCCCAGTAGGAGGCCTGGGTTGATGCCTCAGATGGTTCTTCTGCCCTCGGATTCTGCAGCCACAAAACATTTGGAACCCACCCAGGCAGTCTCCATGTGAGCTGCTGGCTGGTCCTGATCCCGGAGACCCTTCTCAGACCCACCCCATCAGGTGCTGCACTGGGCGAGGCAGCCACTGTCAGTCCCTCCATACCTGGATCCTGTCTACCTGGTTCTCTGAGAAGCCTGTGGGGAGCAGGCACTCAACTGAACTTTAGGTCCCGCAGCACCCCAGAAAATGCTGGTTTATGGCAGAGTGGGAGAGGAGAATATGACAGCCTTTTCCCTAGGCACAACCCCACTGGGGCTGCCTCCTTCTGCCCCTGCCCCTGCCCCTGCCCCGTCCCCCTTAGCCACAACCCAAAGGTCAGCTCCTCATAATTCCCGGCTCAGTATACCTGCTTCCCAAGGCTGTCCCAAATCCTAAATGGGAAAATGCATGTAAGGTACTTAGCACATTACCTGGCGCTGGTGCCCTTGGGTGCTCCTGATGACGTTCCTGCTGATCTGCAGGGGCCTTCTGCGAATGCGGCAAGGGGCCAATATTGCCACCTGCTGGCACCTGAGGGAAGTGCGGCTAAGGGCAGTGAAAAGGTGGTACCTCCTCCTCCCCCACAGCCCCCTCTTCTGGCAGGATGAGTCACACATTCTTCGGTACAGGCCACTGCCTGTAGTATTCCTGCAGGTGGCTGGGGCCACACTCGATGTAGGCTGATCAGTTTTGAGCCTCGCACTTTGGAAGGCACCCGGCTCTGTGTTCCCTGAGTGCTTTCCAAGGGTGTGCAGCCTTCCAGGGTGTTGCCGGCTTCAGCCCAGCTGAGGACTTCAGATTGGACTAGAGCTCTCTGTGGTGGAAGGTCTGGGGCCCTGGGGGGGCTGATAGGGGTCCGCAGGGGGAGGAGAAGCTGGAAGGCCCCTGTATTAGTTTGCTGGAGCTGCCATAACAAGGTCCCAGAAGCTGGGTGGCTTAAAACAACAGAAATTCATCCTCTCACGATTCTGGGGGCCAGAAGTTAGAGATCAAGGTGTCGGCAGAGCCATGCTCACTCTGAAGGCTCGAGGGGAGCATCTGTTCCACGCCTTTCCCTGAGCTATTGTTGCCGACAGTCCTTGCTGCTCCTTGGCTTGAGGCTGCATCACTCTGCTCTCTGCCTCTGTCCTCACGTGCTGCCTTCCCTCTGCCTGTATCCAAATTTCCCTCATTTTTTTAAGGACCTCAATCACCAAATTAGGACCCACCCTACTCCATTATGACCTCATCTTACCTTGATCACATCTGCAAAGACCCGATTTCCAATTAAGTTCATATTCACAGGGGCCAGCAGTCAGACTTGAGTATATCTTTTAGGGAGGCCACAATTCAATCCCATAAGAGTCCCCCTGAACAAAGCAGCTTTTGAGCTGAGTCTTGAAGAAGGCATCGCTCAGGGGGAAGATGATGGAGAAGAAAGGCAGTGAGGGAGAGGCACAGGGTGACACTTTGTTCCTAGTTCCTCTCTGATATAACAAGAAACTCCAGTGAGAGCTGGTAAGAAAATATGTTTTATTTGCCTGTGACTTCCCCAAGTCAGGCATGTCCCTGTTCCCCAGTGCCACATGCTTTAAATGAGGCAGCATGGGGCTGGCAGCCAAGGGCTTTATGCCATCATCATAAACGACATCATCATCAACACCGACGTCATCAGTGTTGTCATGACAGGAGATGGGCAGAAGTCAGAGCTGCCCATGTGTACTGGGTCCCCTCCAAGCTTTCATGGTGGGGATGGGCCTTGTCCCTGGCAGCCCTTCCATTTCCCTCTGGTCACCTCTGGCACTCCAGGTTGCACCCGGGGTGGAGGTAGAGGGACAGAGATGAACACTTCACTGGCCCAGCCTTCCACAGGCTCCTGGTCGAGGCTGGAGCTAGACACCAGGGTCAAGTCCAAGGCCAGCTGAGAGCAGCTGAGCCACCCAGCCTCCCCTAAAGTGGGGGACTACCTGTCTCCCTGCCTTCACCTTGGCCTCTTCGATCCTTCCTCTCCTGGGATCCCTGAGTGGCCTTTCTAAAGTGCCAGTCTGATCATGTCAGCCCGCCTTTTCAAGCCCATCCTGTGGCTTCCCTTTGCCTTACCGGGTCTGGTGTCAGACCCCCCTACCAGCCTCCATCTCCTCCTGCCTCTCCCTTCAGCTGGCCAGGATCAAGCTACACCTCCATGAAGCTCAACCTCATGGAAGTGCCTTTGGGACTGGATTTGTTCTGGACCCACAGCACAGTTCCCATACCACGCCCCCACCCCCCCCACCCCCGCCACTGGTCTGGAAGCTTCATCAGGGCAAGCCCAGGGCAACCGTAGGAAGGTGTGAGTGGCTGTGACATGACTTGGCTTAGGCATCGTTCCATGGACCTAGGCAGGTCTGCTTTTGGGTAAAGGGTTCGCCCCCATAAAGCCAGGGAGCTCTAGATTCTCCCTGACCCTGGCCAATACCATGACCAAACCTGCTGGGTGTCAGGCCCTGCAGTGGGGCCAAAGAATGCATCAGACTTAGAGGGATGTGTGTCCCTGGTGACCTGCAGTCACCCACAGGCCAGGCTGTGAGCATGACTGCAATGGAAAACCTCAGAGGGGCTCTCTGAGGATGGGCTTGCTCCGGCCTTCCATGGCTGTAGCTCACAGGCACTGGGCACCTGCCCTCACCCCTGGCTCTCACTCCAAATTTGGGCTGGTAGCTTTCTCAGCATCTCATCCCTATCAGTCCCCATTGGCCTATGAACTCGGAGTTCCCTCTGGCCTTGCAGATAGCCACTTTGGATGCTCCAGTGGGATCATAGGCTGGGCTCACCCCTGCAAGTGGCTGGCAGCATGGCGGGTGGCAGCTACAGACAGGGCTGGGAGGGCCCATTTCTGCCCAGACAGCACCTTGCTGTGCCTGAGGGAGGGCTGGGCTCAGGTCAGGTGGGAGACTGGTGAAGGGGCCCTTCTCACCGCTTCTGGAGTTTGCAGATCGGTGGCCCAAGCTCAGCTGCAGCACCGAGAAGGCTCAAGGCCAAAGAGGAGATAAGAGGAAAAAAAAAAGAAGGGGGTGGGAAGATGTCCTTGGACATCCGTACCTGACACAGATGGGGAAGGGAAGAGAGAGGCTTTTTGCCCCAGCAGCTCCCTGGGTCTTTCCTTTGGCCTGCAGCTCAAGAGGTGAGGAGATTGTCCGCCTGCAGATCATGACCCCCAAGGCAGGACTGCGCCTGGTGGCCCCAGACCTGGAAGGCATGAGGTATGGGGCCCTGCTGCTGCCCTCGCTCCCTCCACATCATTCAGAGAAGGGAGCAGCAGGATGCAAGAGATCGCGCCCGGGGGGCTGGTTCTGCCACTGTAGGGCTCAGCCTGGGATCTCCGCCTGTGTCTCATTCTTTCACTCAACAATCCCTATGGGGCAAGCACTTGGTCTGTGGAGGCTACAGGCCTGGCCCTGGGCTCAGCAATGAATGGAACTCCCTGGCTGGAGTTGCTGTCCGCCTGAGCAAGGTCAGTCTGCCATGCTGGTTGAGCCATGTCCTAGGAGCCCCTGGGAAGTGACAGCTCAGCCTTACCGAGCCTTAAAGATGGGATGGGCTATGCTAGATGGAGACACTGGGTCTGTGGAGCCCTCTTAATCCACTGGGGCAGTCGCCCTGCCTGTCTGAGGGGAGCCGCCAGGAACATCTAAGGTGGGGCACCTTCCTCGCCTGTGTTTCTTCCTGAGGCAGCATCTGAGGGGCTTTCCCCACAGAGGTCGCACAGATCGGTCTTACCTGAGAGCTGTGCATGCCTGGCGTGCAGGAGGCTTTGCTGCTGGAATGAGTCAGCATCACCCAGTGTGATATTTCTAATAATGCAACATTGGAAGCTGCATCCTTGGTTTCACTAAGGTGACCAGTCTCTGAGATGGGCAAAGTGACCCTGAGAGATGCAGAAGGAAGCAAGACTGCCTTTGCAGAAGGTTCCTGCTGTGCCCTCTACCTCCAGAGCTTACAATGGCCCATTGAGAAACCCTAGAGAGCCCCACCCCCGGTTTTAACCTGGAGAATGAAGTTGGAGAAGGGAGAAAGAAGGAAAGCTGGAGTTCACTAAGCCCCACCCTGCCCCAGACAGCCTGGCAGGGGTTCCCCATGCAGGAACTTGTTGATTGTGCATGGCAGCATAGATGCAGTAACTATGCCCATTTTACAGATGAAGAAACTGAGACCCTGAATGTTTAAATAACTTGCTCAAGGTCACAGTCAAGAGCACGCAGATTCGCCCAGCCTGCCTGACTCCCACCTTCTACTTTTGGGGGTAGGGGACAGGAGGACAAGGAGGGGTGATAGAAATGTTCAGTATTTGCTGAGTGAATAAGGGATGAGTTTATTTGTAGGTATCCAAGTAAAAATTTCGAGGAATGAGGCATTTTGAGGGTTTGTGATTGAGGTTTGGGAGAGAGGTCTGGGCTCAAGGGAGTTCCACGTTATATGCAGACAGAATACAGCTGAAACGCTGGGGGTAGGTGAACTTTACATGGGGCTCTTGTTGAGGGAATTGAGGAGAGGGGTGGGCAGGCTGGGCACAGACCCCAGTGTGGAGGTGGCAGCTGCCTGGCCACTCCTGAGAGCAGCTGGCAGAGGGTGGCCACTTGTGGCCATGTTGAGAGTGAGTGAAGCCTCAGGCGAGGGCCAGTGTGGCATTTGATGTCATGGGAGGAGAGGAGGTAGCCCAGCAGGTGATGGAGCATGCAGACAGGGAAGAACACCAGGGATGCCAACATTTAAGGGGCAAGAGAGGGGAAAAAGGTGAAGGAGACCACAAAGGTGTGGCCAGGGAAGTAGGAGGTAGTGTCACAGGGTCAAGGGAGGAGAGGTGACAAGAAAGCAGCAGTGGCGCACTGACTTGGTAGTGCTGGATGGCGACCTGAGATAATGATGGGACAATCTGTTGGATTTGACAACATGGAGCTCCCTGGTGACCTCAAGAAGAATGGAGGGAGGGTTGAGTTAAGAGGTCAGGACCAGTCTTACGCTCAAGTCAGACTGCCTGGGTTCAGGTCCGAGCTCTTCTCATTACCTGTGGGACTTGGGGCAAGTCACTCAGGCTCTCCGTGCCTCAGTTTGTTCATCTGGAAAGTAAGCATGGATGATCAACAGTCCCCACGTCCTGGGGCTGATGTGGAGAATTCATGCATATAAAGCCATGAGAACAGGGTCTGGCCCTCAATCAACAGTAGCTATTAGTAACGAGGTTTTAAGCATCAGCCAATCCTGTGATAGCAGGTTTGAAGCTCCTCGGAGACAGCTGGCATTTGAAAATGAGCTAACTGCCCCCACCTGAGACTGGGTGGCTGACACAGGGTTCACTTACATTTTTCTTCCTCTGTAGGTCTTCCCCAGGCCACAAAGACAAGGAGATCCCCCACTCCAGAAAGCTCCAGAGAGACTTGGGTGATGAGGAGGCCTTCAAAGGCCCCAACACGGACTCTGAAAGGTAACTCACTGCAGGGAGCGTGTCCAGCTTCATCCCCAGAACACGGAGCCCACAGGCACCCAGCTGGAGGGCCTCTGTGGCCCCTGTCCAAGGTCAGCGGATGGAGCTGGGACCAGGACTGTGCTGTTCCCACTGTGTCCACAGTGCCTGGGGTAGTGCAGGTCTTCAGTGAGTATCTGTGGAAAGAATGAAGGAATGAACAAATGAGTGAAGCCTGGACAGGGGCAGTCCCCTGTCAAGATCCCTCAGGGAGCCAGTTGCACAGCAGGACCAAACTCCAGGCCAGCCCACCCCCACCCCAGCCATTGGCCTGCACTGGTCCCCTCCACTCACCTGAAGTTGCCCCACTCACTGTGCTTCACTCCAGGGCAAAGCAGCCCTGCTCACGGCCAGGCAAAGGCAGGCCACCAGGCTGGCAGTTTGGGGAAGTCAATGACCAAAGGATGTGTGGGTCCCCATAAAGCATGCATCAGTCCATTTTGTGTTGCTGTAACAGAACACGTGAGACTGAGTCATTTATATAGTACAAAGGTTTATTTGGCTCACAATTCTGGGACAGCTGCATCTGGTGCGGGCCTCAGGCCACTTCTACTCATGGCAGAAAGTGGCAGGCAGCTGGTGGGTACAAGCAGATCACATGGCGAGAAGACACAGGACAACTAACTCCTTACTGGCTCTCCTTTTAAAGCCCTCAGAACCATGCCCGTGAATGTTAAAACTGTCAATGTATGAATCTATTTATTAGGGCATGGTCTTCAAAATCCAATCACCTCTTCAAGGCCCCACCTTTCAACTACCACAATAGGATTTCCCAGTCTCTTAACACTGTCACAGTGGGGGTAAAGTTTCTAACACATGGACTTCAGGGGACACAATTAAGTCCACTACAGAGCATCTAGCAGGGACTTCCAAGATGACCTGTGGACACTGGGGGGATGGTGTCAAGGATCGGAAGTTGGAGCCCTGGTGGGAATGATGACTGCAGAGGGGACAGTTGTGCCTAGCCAACCATCACACAACCATCCCACTGACCTGTCCCCAGGCCAGGCCAGGGGAGAATGGGTCTGGTGAACAGTGGCTACTGATTGGGCATTTCCTCAGTAGGAATCTGGTAGGAAGTAATGGATAAGAACCCAGAGACCTACCTTCTCAGTGTGGACCTGGAGCTCCAACTTGACACTCGGAGCCCTTAGAATGAGGCAAGGGGGCCCTGGATGTTGGGGAAAGCCTTGCCCCTTGCTCTCCTGGCCATCAGCCCACCACGTGCCAGCCTCCTCCTTAGTTTCCACCTTGCCCTGTTTCTTTGCTCCACTCTTGCTTCTAGCCCATCAAGTCTGGAAAAAGGCAGAAACACTTGCTAATAGAGTTGACGTGGGCTTGGCTCAGCACCGGTCAGAACAGTGCAGGGTGGCGGCCAAGGGTGGCCTGTGCTTCTGGTCCTTGAGGCCAACTCTCAGGACATCTGCATTAGGTAAGATCATAACTCACTGAGAGTCAGCAAATGCTTTTCTTCCCATAACAGCTCAAGTGCACAGTTAAGTGATGGCAGCGTGGGATCCGGAGCTATGGGGTCCTCACCTGAAGGCTTGGCTGGAGCAGACATCAGCTCTGGGAGAGAAGGGTGAGCTGCCTGGGAGAGGCACGTTCTCTTATGTCCCTGGTGACCATCCAGGTTCAAGCCGCCAAACAGCTCAGGCTGCTGGGTGTGGGACACTGGGCACATTCTGTGGCTCCTGTCTACTGCTTCTCCTGCCCTCCTCTGCCCCACCACAACAATCTTTGTCTTTGGGCTTTCCACTTCTTGGAATTACCTATACTACAGTCTTGTTCCTTCTTCTACCCTCTGCCACTGGCTGTCAAGCTCCTCCAGAGCAGACACAAGGCCCCATTCACAGCTGGGGGCCCATCCCCTGCCTGGGGCTGGCACTGGGCAGGTAGGAAGAATGTGTGGGCAATGTGTGAAGGGACAAACTAATGACTGAGTGAGTGACTGAATGATGAATCAATCAGTGGCTTCTTATTTCTTGGCTGAACTGTGAGGATAAGCTAGGAAGCCCTTTGTTCCTGCCTTATCCCTTCCCTTCCAGAAGTTCTAAAGCCTCCTTGTCCTACCCCACCCCCTCCCCTGGCCAGCTCTGAGCAGGTCCAAGGAAAGGCCCCTGGGCCGGAGACTTGGCTCCTTCAGGTGCCACTAACATGAGAACTGTGCTAGAGCCTTCCCCGCACAGCCTGCATCTGTGTGCTGTCTGCAGAGGCATCAGGAGGACCTTTTTTTTTTTTTTTTTTTTTCCTTTTTCTCTTTTTCCGTGTCCGGCAACGGATCGCAACCCTCAGTGTTGCCCCCGTACCGGACCGGGACCGGAAACGGGATCGCAACCCTCGGTGTTGCTCCCGCGCCTCGCTCAGCCAGTGAGCGGGAATCGGTCTGTATGTGGGATCCGAACCCTCGGGCGGGAGCGCCGCCACGCTTCCCAAGCAGCGCACTGTAGCAGTGCACCACCGGGCCGGCCCCAGGAGGACCTTCTTAAAAACAAATTGGATCCCGTGTCTCTCCTGCTTAAACCTTCTGCTGGCTCCCCACCTTCCTTAGAATAAAGCCCAAACCCCTTTCCATGGCCCATGGAGATCTGCATGGTGGGGACTTTGGTCTCCTATCCAGCCTTGCCTCCTGCCGCTCTCTCCACAGTGGTGCAGATTGACTCAATTTGCTGTTGGCTGTCAGACTTCTAGTCCAATGTGATTTGGTCTGGTTTTTGGTTGCTTCATCTATGAATATTCATCCCACATCATCCTTCCTGCTTATGCACCCTTTTAAAATGAAGTCTGCTTTCCACCCTGTTTTCTTAAAGTGAAGCTAAACTTCGAAGTAACTTGCAAAATAATCTGAAGAATTTTCTAGATTTTGATCATTTCTAACCCAGTCTTTCACAGTTGTCTTACTTATGCTTAGTTTTTCACAATGCTTTTTAAGAAACTCCTTTATTGTCTTTCCAAAGTAAAGGTTGTTTCTCATGGAAACAATCACTCTCCATTTCCATCCATTTTCATGAGTTTACTTAATAATGGAATTCAGTGAAGATGGTTTCAAGAACAACAGGCAGAAACAGGTTCAGGAACAAACAAGAGGGACTTTCAGTGAGTGTGCTACTCAAGTGGAGGGCACAGCTTGTACAGGCAACAGGGTGCCCCGTGAGGCATGCTTGCTCAGTGTCCTAGTCCATTTTCTGTTGCGATAACAGAATACCACAGACTGGATAATTTATAAGGAAAAGAAGTTTATTTAGCTCACAGTTCTGGAGCTTGGCAAATCCAAGAGCATAGCACCAGCGTCTGGCGAGGGCACCACGTGGTGAGAGAACACCAGAAAGAGCAGGAGATCCAGGGGGAGCTCACTTTTATTACAAAGCTACTTGCACAATAACAAAGCCTCTCCTGTGACAGTGACATTAATCCATTCATGAGAGCAGAGGGATTACGTTTCCAACACATGAACTTTGGGGGGACACATTCAAACCATAGCATTCAGCGTGCTATGAGCATTGGTCTGCCTGTTTTAGAGAGACAGAGAATATGGCTTAACCCTGGGAAGGCTGGTTAAGAGAGCCCCACTAAATCTGTATCAAGTGGGTGGATGCAGATGGATTCAGAAGATGCACTTCTTTGACAAACGGCCACAGGGCCCAGCAATAACATATGTTACGGCCTGAGCATTATTCAAAATACTTGGCATTTATGAATTCATTCACTCTTTTAAAAATACTTATGAGGCAAATATGATTATCATCCCTATTTCGCTGATGATAAAACAGGCCTAAAGAGGTCGGGTAACATGTCCAAGGTCACACAGCTGGGAGGTAGTAAAGTTGTGATTTGAATCCAAGAAGCACACACTTAACCACCAGGCAACACTACTGCAGGTGTCAGGCTACTTTCGGATATATGCGAGTATTGTGCCCCAAGCACAGGGACAGAAGCCACCCTCTTAGGAAAGGGTGGACATACAAAGTCCTGAACCCAGACTGGGCTTGGCCTCCCTTCCACAGGCTGTGCCCAGCTGCTACCTTCACCCCTTTCCTGGATGATCGGGATGTGCATGGTGCCAACTCTCAGTCCTGCAAGCCTGGACCAGCGGCCATCAGGTAAGGGCAGGGCGACTGTGCCAGTGACCAATCCCATTGCCAGACACAGCCTTCAGGGCTCAGCCTCAGCTCCAGCACCCCAGGATTCCTCCACACACACACACACACCCACACACACCCACTTCTCAGCTCCATGCCACCTTCACATTGGGTGATTATAGGAGGACAGGGAAGCCTGGGAGGGGCCCAAACCTGGAGCTGGACCCACCCACCAGGAGCAGTGGGAGAAGAGGGACAGGTGATAAGTTGGTGACCCAGACAGCCCAGCACCAACCTACACCTAGCTGAGGTGGAGGGGGGACCAGTGGCAGGGGGGAGGGTATCAGGAGCAGAGCTTTGGAAGAGATCTTTCTTGGAGGTCTCAGCAAACCTCTCCTGTAGGGACTGCAGCCTGGCCCAGCAAGTGGGAATTAGGGAGAGGAACCCCAGGGACAGTCAGCCAGCCATCACTAGAGGTCTCAGTCCCAGGGAGCATGTGGCAAGTGGCTGGGAAGGGCAAATGGCTCCAGGGACATGCAAGTGCAAAGGGAAGAGGGTGTGCATTTCCAGGTTGTAGGCTTCAGCTCTTTTCATCTACCCATCACCAGTGGGACTGCCCATTTTGCTGTGGGCATGTGGAGCATTTGGCAAGCCCTTGTAAGGAGCACTCTTTCTTGACTCCCACAAATCCCCAGGAGACGTAGTTCAGGCAAGGATATTGGAACCCGAAAGCAGGAAGAGACTTCCTCAGGGACCCTGAGTAGGTCAGGGACAGCGCTTGGTCTTGAACTTAGGTGCCAAGGCCACGTGCCAGGCTGACGTGATATCACATGCAGGGCCATCTGTGCTACACTGATGCCAGGACTGAGAGGCTGGCCTTTCCTGGCAGACACAGTCCCACCCTTTCCTGTGAGATGACAGCTGGGAAAGGGAAGACCTGGGCCCCCAGCCTCCTTTGCTCTGAGGCCTTAGCGGGCCTGTGTGCTTCCTCCATCAGCTCTGGTGCCACTTTGGCCTCTGCTGTCCCAGCTGACAGGAAGAGTGACAGCACAGCAGACCTGGTGGACACGAAGGCAGACCCAAAAGGGTAAGTCATCAGCAGACAGTGCTGAGCTTCTGGGGTGGAGAGAGGCAGCCTGGATGTGTGTCAGCCTTTGGCAGGGAAGGAGAGGCACATGGCAAGGGCAGAAGCCCCAGCTGGAACCCTCTGGCCTCTGCTTTGCACCGAGCCCTGTTGCCCCCGGCCAGGAAGGGGCCACCCTTTTTCAGTCAGCGACCACTCAAGACAGATGGATAGATGGCACCTGCCCTTTGTTGGAAGCTGGAGCACACAGACAAAACAGAAACGGCCCTGCCTTCAAGAAGCGCTCAGGCTGGGGGAATTGGGTAAAACTCCGCCCGGATTGGAAAAACACATCAGTGCTATAGCAGGGGAAGGGGGCGCCTGGGACCACTTTGTTGGGAGGTGGTTTCTGAGCTGAATCTCAAAAGGTGAATAGGAGATCTCTAAGCAGAAGAAACAGGATATACAAAGGGCTCAAAAGAACCTGGTGTTTTCTGGGCACTGTGCATAGCTAAGTGTGGCCAGCAATGAGGGTCCTTGTGGGGGAGTGGTGGAAGAGGAGGCTTGGCAAAGACAGTAGGGCTGATTGGCTTTTTGTACTATGATATTAATGATCAGAATAGCTACTTAGGGCCGGCCCGGTGGCACACTCGGTAGAGTGCGGTGCTTGGGAGCGTGGAGGCGCTCCCGCCGAGGGTTCGGATCTCATATAGAGACCGGTCCGCTCCCTCGTTGAGCGCAGTGCGGGCGCAACACCGAGGGTTGCGATCCCGTTACCTGTCACAAAAAAAGACAAAAAGGAAAAGAAAAAAAGTGTGGTGTCGATAACAGCAGATCAAGGGTTCAGATCCCCTAACCTGCCAGCCGCCAAAAAAACAAACAGAAGAG